>NW_027269240.1:0-14613 GCF_963676685.1 Mytilus edulis | reverse complement strand
ATAAATGTTAGCTGGATTCGCACACAACTTTCATACCTGAACCGTGGCACTTAAATGATTATTTAATAGCCACAATTTATCAAAAACTTATTAAAAACCTAAAACTGAAACTATGGGTTTATTTTCTGTTTCCAGGTCCCAGAAATAAGATATTAGAAAGAAATAAGCCCACATTTTCTATCTTTCACTGTCCCCTGATCCCATATAACACATTTATTATTTCTTTCCCTGTGACTTTTTCTAATACTATTTGCTGATATTTTTCAAAAATCCCTCCATTTTAACTTGCAAGTGTAGGAATACATATTACAGACAACTATGACCCTCTCTGTGACCCCCTTTTAAACTTTAAATTGAAAAACAAACTTTTTTAAATTTCATAAATTTAAATTTCAATTTAATTTAAAAAGTTTAATTCAAATTTTAAAAATAATTACACCATTGTTTTCCTTATTAAATTTTGAAGCCTGTAGCAAAATTTCATCCATGAAACTTCAAAAATGAGCTGACAATTGCAGATTAAAATGTTCAAAACATGCTCTCTGACAGGAACGGGGACCCAATTATTTGCCCCATTGGAACGCATTGAAAATCATAGTAAATACATAGGGTCCTGTTCAATAAATAATTTTGATAGCCACCTTGGGACTTCTGGTTCATGTTAGGCATTCATTTAGAAGTGTCTAAGTGCAATCTCAGTGCCTCATGACCGGCATTCCGTTGCAAAATTTTGTTTTTATTGACAACAGGGTCAGTCTGTCTACTTCCGGGAAAGAATAAAGGCTAGAATTTAGGCAATTTACTCTATGTACTGACGCCAGATTACATTTAAATCAATCAAAATTTTTACAGAAATTCAAACTAGAAAGCCTACCCTTTCAAATAAAACTACATTCAGTTACAGAACTAGTGAAATAATAACACTACACAATTTATAACAAAAGTTATATATTTTTTTTAAGAACTACATTCGTGGGTACCGGACTGGTTGCCCTAACTGGGATCCTATTCCTGTCAGACTTTATTTTTTTTCCCAGACTTAAAACTACACTTTTAAAATAAAGATATACATCTCAGTAGTTATTGTGCAAAGTTTCAAAAAATTTGATCAAACAGTTACAGAATTATAGATCCTTATCTATAACATCTCAAATACCAGAAAATTGATCGGAGAAAATCTTAAATTCATGAAGAAAATATGCTAAAAATCAGCAAAACTTTTTTATTTCAAGAGATATTTACATTCTGTAAATTGCATAAGGTAGACAAATTCATTCTTTGTATGGAAATCTAGTTGAAACCAAAATTTGTTTAAAAATAAATTAAAAATATTATTTTTTTCAATTAAAATTAAAAAATCTTCTGTTTTAAAGAATTACATATGCAAAACAAGCATAACCCCATAAACAATGGTATAAAATATGAGACAAAGTCTTCAAATAGTCTGCTAAGTTCATTTAAAATACAATATAAGAGGCTAGATGCAGAGAAGTTCTCACTTGTAGCTAAAACCAGTCAAACAGCACCTCCTATAGTTTAACAGATGTGAAGGGAAATCCTTGATCTTCCTGACCGCCTAACGCTACTGTGCGTTGTTGTACTTTTGACTGCTCTAAATGTCCCACTAGTTCATATGTGTGTTCTCTTGGACACTGAAACTGTTGGTGGCTGGGATCCATGTACTTTAGTCCAAGTTCACCAACCTGAATATAGATAACAAAGACAAGTTAATAATGCAGGAACTTTTAAAAATGAAACTTAGGAAAGAAGCATTAATTAAAATGAAATTCAAACAGTGAAACTATTAAAAGAGCACTAAGTGTTTCCTTAACCAGAAGCAGATCTCCAAAAGTTCCAAAACCAAGGAAGATATAGCTCTATTCATTTACTGCTGAAATAGATACAGATAAAATTAACGGTCCTTTTAAGGACCATCAAAATCTTTAAAAGGGAGTCTTAAATTGTTGTACATTGAGTTTAAATTGCTTGTATAAGCTATATTATAGCCCTACCCCTTAAATATCTTCCAAAAAATGTAAAATTAGAGAGCCCCTGGCAAGTGTTTCTGAGTTCACACAATAATATGTGGCTATGTATGTGATGCGGCTCTAAATAAATGTTAGCTGGATTCGCACACAACTTTCATACCTGAACCGTGGCACTTAAATGATTTATTTAATAGCCACAATTTATCAAAAAACTTATTAAAAACCTAAAACTGAAACTATGGGTTTATTTTCTGTTTCCAGGTCCCAGAAATAAGATATTAGAAAGAAATAAGCCCACATTTTCTATCTTTCACTGTCCCCTGATCCCATATAACACATTTATTATTTCTTTCCCTGTGACTTTTTCTAATACTATTTGCTGATATTTTTCAAAAATCCCTCCATTTTAACTTGCAAGTGTAGGAATACATATTACAGACAACTATGACCCTCTCTGTGACCCCCTTTTAAACTTTAAATTGAAAAACAAACTTTTTTAAATTTCATAAATTTAAATTTCAATTTAATTTAAAAAGTTTAATTCAAATTTTAAAAATAATTACACCATTGTTTTCCTTATTAAATTTTGAAGCCTGTAGCAAAATTTCATCCATGAAACTTCAAAAATGAGCTGACAATTGCAGATTAAAATGTTCAAAACATGCTCTCTGACAGGAACGGGGACCCAATTATTTGCCCCATTGGAACGCATTGAAAATCATAGTAAATACATAGGGTCCTGTTCAATAAATAATTTTGATAGCCACCTTGGGACTTCTGGTTCATGTTAGGCATTCATTTAGAAGTGTCTAAGTGCAATCTCAGTGCCTCATGACCGGCATTCCGTTGCAAAATTTTGTTTTTATTGACAACAGGGTCAGTCTGTCTACTTCCGGGAAAGAATAAAGGCTAGAATTTAGGCAATTTACTCTATGTACTGACGCCAGATTACATTTAAATCAATCAAAATTTTTACAGAAATTCAAACTAGAAAGCCTACCCTTTCAAATAAAACTACATTCAGTTACAGAACTAGTGAAATAATAACACTACACAATTTATAACAAAAGTTATATATTTTTTTTAAGAACTACATTCGTGGGTACCGGACTGGTTGCCCTAACTGGGATCCTATTCCTGTCAGACTTTATTTTTTTTCCCAGACTTAAAACTACACTTTTAAAATAAAGATATACATCTCAGTAGTTATTGTGCAAAGTTTCAAAAAATTTGATCAAACAGTTACAGAATTATAGATCCTTATCTATAACATCTCAAATACCAGAAAATTGATCGGAGAAAATCTTAAATTCATGAAGAAAATATGCTAAAAATCAGCAAAACTTTTTTATTTCAAGAGATATTTACATTCTGTAATTGCATAAGGTAGACAAATTCATTCTTTGTATGGAAATCTAGTTGAAACCAAAATTTGTTTAAAAATAAATTAAAAATATTATTTTTTTCAATTAAAATTAAAAAATCTTCTGTTTTAAAGAATTACATATGCAAAACAAGCATACCCCATAAACAATGGTATAAAATATGAGACAAAGTCTTCAAATAGTCTGCTAAGTTCATTTAAAATACAATATAAGAGGCTAGATGCAGAGAAGTTCTCACTTGTAGCTAAAACCAGTCAAACAGCACCTCCTATAGTTTAACAGATGTGAAGGGAAATCCTTGATCTTCCTGACCGCCTAACGCTACTGTGCGTTGTTGTACTTTTGACTGCTCTAAATGTCCCACTAGTTCATATGTGTGTTCTCTTGGACACTGAAACTGTTGGTGGCTGGGATCCATGTACTTTAGTCCAAGTTCACCAACCTGAATATAGATAACAAAGACAAGTTAATAATGCAGGAACTTTTAAAAATGAAACTTAGGAAAGAAGCATTAATTAAAATGAAATTCAAACAGTGAAACTATTAAAAGAGCACTAAGTGTTTCCTTAACCAGAAGCAGATCTCCAAAAGTTCCAAAACCAAGGAAGATATAGCTCTATTCATTTACTGCTGAAATAGATACAGATAAAATTAACGGTCCTTTTAAGGACCATCAAAATCTTTAAAAGGGAGTCTTAAATTGTTGTACATTGAGTTTAAATTGCTTGTATAAGCTATATTATAGCCCTACCCCTTAAATATCTTCCAAAAAATGTAAAATTAGAGAGCCCCTGGCAAGTGTTTCTGAGTTCACACAATAATATGTGGCTATGTATGTGATGCGGCTCTAAATAAATGTTAGCTGGATTCGCACACAACTTTCATACCTGAACCGTGGCACTTAAATGATTTATTTAATAGCCACAATTTATCAAAAACTTATTAAAAACCTAAAACTGAAACTATGGGTTTATTTTCTGTTTCCAGGTCCCAGAAATAAGATATTAGAAAGAAATAAGCCCACATTTTCTATCTTTCACTGTCCCCTGATCCCATATAACACATTTATTATTTCTTTCCCTGTGACTTTTTCTAATACTATTTGCTGATATTTTTCAAAAATCCCTCCATTTTAACTTGCAAGTGTAGGAATACATATTACAGACAACTATGACCCTCTCTGTGACCCCCTTTTAAACTTTAAATTGAAAAACAAACTTTTTTAAATTTCATAAATTTAAATTTCAATTTAATTTAAAAAGTTTAATTCAAATTTTAAAAATAATTACACCATTGTTTTCCTTATTAAATTTTGAAGCCTGTAGCAAAATTTCATCCATGAAACTTCAAAAATGAGCTGACAATTGCAGATTAAAATGTTCAAAACATGCTCTCTGACAGGAACGGGGACCCAATTATTTGCCCCATTGGAACGCATTGAAAATCATAGTAAATACATAGGGTCCTGTTCAATAAATAATTTTGATAGCCACCTTGGGACTTCTGGTTCATGTTAGGCATTCATTTAGAAGTGTCTAAGTGCAATCTCAGTGCCTCATGACCGGCATTCCGTTGCAAAATTTTGTTTTTATTGACAACAGGGTCAGTCTGTCTACTTCCGGGAAAGAATAAAGGCTAGAATTTAGGCAATTTACTCTATGTACTGACGCCAGATTACATTTAAATCAATCAAAATTTTTACAGAAATTCAAACTAGAAAGCCTACCCTTTCAAATAAAACTACATTCAGTTACAGAACTAGTGAAATAATAACACTACACAATTTATAACAAAAGTTATATATTTTTTTAAGAACTACATTCGTGGGTACCGGACTGGTTGCCCTAACTGGGATCCTATTCCTGTCAGACTTTATTTTTTTTCCCAGACTTAAAACTACACTTTTAAAATAAAGATATACATCTCAGTAGTTATTGTGCAAAGTTTCAAAAAATTTGATCAAACAGTTACAGAATTATAGATCCTTATCTATAACATCTCAAATACCAGAAAATTGATCGGAGAAAATCTTAAATTCATGAAGAAAATATGCTAAAAATCAGCAAAACTTTTTTATTTCAAGAGATATTTACATTCTGTAAATTGCATAAGGTAGACAAATTCATTCTTTGTATGGAAATCTAGTTGAAACCAAAATTTGTTTAAAAATAAATTAAAAATATTATTTTTTTCAATTAAAATTAAAAAATCTTCTGTTTTAAAGAATTACATATGCAAAACAAGCATACCCCATAAACAATGGTATAAAATATGAGACAAAGTCTTCAAATAGTCTGCTAAGTTCATTTAAAATACAATATAAGAGGCTAGATGCAGAGAAGTTCTCACTTGTAGCTAAAACCAGTCAAACAGCACCTCCTATAGTTTAACAGATGTGAAGGGAAATCCTTGATCTTCCTGACCGCCTAACGCTACTGTGCGTTGTTGTACTTTTGACTGCTCTAAATGTCCCACTAGTTCATATGTGTGTTCTCTTGGACACTGAAACTGTTGGTGGCTGGGATCCATGTACTTTAGTCCAAGTTCACCAACCTGAATATAGATAACAAAGACAAGTTAATAATGCAGGAACTTTTAAAAATGAAACTTAGGAAAGAAGCATTAATTAAAATGAAATTCAAACAGTGAAACTATTAAAAGAGCACTAAGTGTTTCCTTAACCAGAAGCAGATCTCCAAAAGTTCCAAAACCAAGGAAGATATAGCTCTATTCATTTACTGCTGAAATAGATACAGATAAAATTAACGGTCCTTTTAAGGACCATCAAAATCTTTAAAAGGGAGTCTTAAATTGTTGTACATTGAGTTTAAATTGCTTGTATAAGCTATATTATAGCCCTACCCCTTAAATATCTTCCAAAAAATGTAAAATTAGAGAGCCCCTGGCAAGTGTTTCTGAGTTCACACAATAATATGTGGCTATGTATGTGATGCGGCTCTAAATAAATGTTAGCTGGATTCGCACACAACTTTCATACCTGAACCGTGGCACTTAAATGATTTATTTAATAGCCACAATTTATCAAAAACTTATTAAAAACCTAAAACTGAAACTATGGGTTTATTTTCTGTTTCCAGGTCCCAGAAATAAGATATTAGAAAGAAATAAGCCCACATTTTCTATCTTTCACTGTCCCCTGATCCCATATAACACATTTATTATTTCTTTCCCTGTGACTTTTTCTAATACTATTTGCTGATATTTTTCAAAAATCCCTCCATTTTAACTTGCAAGTGTAAGAATACATATTACAGACAACTATGACCCTCTCTGTGACCCCCTTTAAACTTTAAATTGAAAAACAAACTTTTTTAAATTTCATAAATTTAAATTTCAATTTAATTTAAAAAGTTTAATTCAAATTTTAAAAATAATTACACCATTGTTTTCCTTATTAAATTTTGAAGCCTGTAGCAAAATTTCATCCATGAAACTTCAAAATGAGCTGACAATTGCAGATTAAAATGTTCAAAACATGCTCTCTGACAGGAACGGGGACCCAATTATTTGCCCCATTGGAACGCATTGAAAATCATAGTAAATACATAGGGTCCTGTTCAATAAATAATTTTGATAGCCACCTTGGGACTTCTGGTTCATGTTAGGCATTCATTTAGAAGTGTCTAAGTGCAATCTCAGTGCCTCATGACCGGCATTCCGTTGCAAAATTTTGTTTTTATTGACAACAGGGTCAGTCTGTCTACTTCCGGGAAAGAATAAAGGCTAGAATTTAGGCAATTTACTCTATGTACTGACGCCAGATTACATTTAAATCAATCAAAATTTTTACAGAAATTCAAACTAGAAAGCCTACCCTTTCAAATAAAACTACATTCAGTTACAGAACTAGTGAAATAATAACACTACACAATTTATAACAAAAGTTATATATTTTTTTTAAGAACTACATTCGTGGGTACCGGACTGGTTGCCCTAACTGGGATCCTATTCCTGTCAGACTTTATTTTTTTTCCCAGACTTAAAACTACACTTTTAAAATAAAGATATACATCTCAGTAGTTATTGTGCAAAGTTTCAAAAAATTTGATCAAACAGTTACAGAATTATAGATCCTTATCTATAACATCTCAAATACCAGAAAATTGATCGGAGAAAATCTTAAATTCATGAAGAAAATATGCTAAAAATCAGCAAAACTTTTTTATTTCAAGAGATATTTACATTCTGTAAATTGCATAAGGTAGACAAATTCATTCTTTGTATGGAAATCTAGTTGAAACCAAAATTTGTTTAAAAATAAATTAAAAATATTATTTTTTTCAATTAAAATTAAAAAATCTTCTGTTTTAAAGAATTACATATGCAAAACAAGCATACCCCATAAACAATGGTATAAAATATGAGACAAAGTCTTCAAATAGTCTGCTAAGTTCATTTAAAATACAATATAAGAGGCTAGATGCAGAGAAGTTCTCACTTGTAGCTAAAACCAGTCAAACAGCACCTCCTATAGTTTAACAGATGTGAAGGGAAATCCTTGATCTTCCTGACCGCCTAACGCTACTGTGCGTTGTTGTACTTTTGACTGCTCTAAATGTCCCACTAGTTCATATGTGTGTTCTCTTGGACACTGAAACTGTTGGTGGCTGGGATTCATGTACTTTAGTCCAAGTTCACCAACCTGAATATAGATAACAAAGACAAGTTAATAATGCAGGAACTTTTAAAAATGAAACTTAGGAAAGAAGCATTAATTAAAATGAAATTCAAACAGTGAAACTATTAAAAGAGCACTAAGTGTTTCCTTAACCAGAAGCAGATCTCCAAAAGTTCCAAAACCAAGGAAGATATAGCTCTATTCATTTACTGCTGAAATAGATACAGATAAAATTAACGGTCCTTTTAAGGACCATCAAAATCTTTAAAAGGGAGTCTTAAATTGTTGTACATTGAGTTTAAATTGCTTGTATAAGCTATATTATAGCCCTACCCCTTAAATATCTTCCAAAAAATGTAAAATTAGAGAGCCCCTGGCAAGTGTTTCTGAGTTCACACAATAATATGTGGCTATGTATGTGATGCGGCTCTAAATAAATGTTAGCTGGATTCGCACACAACTTTCATACCTGAACCGTGGCACTTAAATGATTTATTTAATAGCCACAATTTATCAAAAACTTATTAAAAACCTAAAACTGAAACTATGGGTTTATTTTCTGTTTCCAGGTCCCAGAAATAAGATATTAGAAAGAAATAAGCCCACATTTTCTATCTTTCACTGTCCCCTGATCCCATATAACACATTTATTATTTCTTTCCCTGTGACTTTTTCTAATACTATTTGCTGATATTTTTCAAAAATCCCTCCATTTTAACTTGCAAGTGTAGGAATACATATTACAGACAACTATGACCCTCTCTGTGACCCCCTTTTAAACTTTAAATTGAAAAACAAACTTTTTTAAATTTCATAAATTTAAATTTCAATTTAATTTAAAAAGTTTAATTCAAATTTTAAAAATAATTACACCATTGTTTTCCTTATTAAATTTTGAAGCCTGTAGCAAAATTTCATCCATGAAACTTCAAAAATGAGCTGACAATTGCAGATTAAAATGTTCAAAACATGCTCTCTGACAGGAACGGGGACCCAATTATTTGCCCCATTGGAACGCATTGAAAATCATAGTAAATACATAGGGTCCTGTTCAATAAATAATTTTGATAGCCACCTTGGGACTTCTGGTTCATGTTAGGCATTCATTTAGAAGTGTCTAAGTGCAATCTCAGTGCCTCATGACCGGCATTCCGTTGCAAAATTTTGTTTTTATTGACAACAGGGTCAGTCTGTCTACTTCCGGAAAGAATAAAGGCTAGAATTTAGGCAATTTACTCTATGTACTGACGCCAGATTACATTTAAATCAATCAAAATTTTTACAGAAATTCAAACTAGAAAGCCTACCCTTTCAAATAAAACTACATTCAGTTACAGAACTAGTGAAATAATAACACTACACAATTTATAACAAAAGTTATATATTTTTTTTAAGAACTACATTCGTGGGTACCGGACTGGTTGCCCTAACTGGGATCCTATTCCTGTCAGACTTTATTTTTTTTCCCAGACTTAAAACTACACTTTTAAAATAAAGATATACATCTCAGTAGTTATTGTGCAAAGTTCAAAAAATTTGATCAAACAGTTACAGAATTATAGATCCTTATCTATAACATCTCAAATACCAGAAAATTGATCGGAGAAAATCTTAAATTCATGAAGAAAATATGCTAAAAATCAGCAAAACTTTTTTATTTCAAGAGATATTTACATTCTGTAAATTGCATAAGGTAGACAAATTCATTCTTTGTATGGAAATCTAGTTGAAACCAAAATTTGTTTAAAAATAAATTAAAAATATTATTTTTTTCAATTAAAATTAAAAAATCTTCTGTTTTAAAGAATTACATATGCAAAACAAGCATACCCCATAAACAATGGTATAAAATATGAGACAAAGTCTTCAAATAGTCTGCTAAGTTCATTTAAAATACAATATAAGAGGCTAGATGCAGAGAAGTTCTCACTTGTAGCTAAAACCAGTCAAACAGCACCTCCTATAGTTTAACAGATGTGAAGGGAAATCCTTGATCTTCCTGACCGCCTAACGCTACTGTGCGTTGTTGTACTTTTGACTGCTCTAAATGTCCCACTAGTTCATATGTGTGTTCTCTTGGACACTGAAACTGTTGGTGGCTGGGATCCATGTACTTTAGTCCAAGTTCACCAACCTGAATATAGATAACAAAGACAAGTTAATAATGCAGGAACTTTTAAAAATGAAACTTAGGAAAGAAGCATTAATTAAAATGAAATTCAAACAGTGAAACTATTAAAAGAGCACTAAGTGTTTCCTTAACCAGAAGCAGATCTCCAAAAGTTCCAAAACAAGGAAGATATAGCTCTATTCATTTACTGCTGAAATAGATACAGATAAAATTAACGGTCCTTTTAAGGACCATCAAAATCTTTAAAAGGGAGTCTTAAATTGTTGTACATTGAGTTTAAATTGCTTGTATAAGCTATATTATAGCCCTACCCCTTAAATATCTTCCAAAAAATGTAAAATTAGAGAGCCCCTGGCAAGTGTTTCTGAGTTCACACAATAATATGTGGCTATGTATGTGATGCGGCTCTAAATAAATGTTAGCTGGATTCGCACACAACTTTCATACCTGAACCGTGGCACTTAAATGATTTATTTAATAGCCACAATTTATCAAAAACTTATTAAAAACCTAAAACTGAAACTATGGGTTTATTTTCTGTTTCCAGGTCCCAGAAATAAGATATTAGAAAGAAATAAGCCCACATTTTCTATCTTTCACTGTCCCCTGATCCCATATAACACATTTATTATTTCTTTCCCTGTGACTTTTTCTAATACTATTTGCTGATATTTTTCAAAAATCCCTCCATTTTAACTTGCAAGTGTAGGAATACATATTACAGACAACTATGACCCTCTCTGTGACCCCCTTTTAAACTTTAAATTGAAAAACAAACTTTTTTAAATTTCATAAATTTAAATTTCAATTTAATTTAAAAAGTTTAATTCAAATTTTAAAAATAATTACACCATTGTTTTCCTTATTAAATTTTGAAGCCTGTAGCAAAATTTCATCCATGAAACTTCAAAAATGAGCTGACAATTGCAGATTAAAATGTTCAAAACATGCTCTCTGACAGGAACGGGGACCCAATTATTTGCCCCATTGGAACGCATTGAAAATCATAGTAAATACATAGGGTCCTGTTCAATAAATAATTTTGATAGCCACCTTGGGACTTCTGGTTCATGTTAGGCATTCATTTAGAAGTGTCTAAGTGCAATCTCAGTGCCTCATGACCGGCATTCCGTTGCAAAATTTTGTTTTTATTGACAACAGGGTCAGTCTGTCTACTTCCGGGAAAGAATAAAGGCTAGAATTTAGGCAATTTACTCTATGTACTGACGCCAGATTACATTTAAATCAATCAAAATTTTTACAGAAATTCAAACTAGAAAGCCTACCCTTTCAAATAAAACTACATTCAGTTACAGAACTAGTGAAATAATAACACTACACAATTTATAACAAAAGTTATATATTTTTTTAAGAACTACATTCGTGGGTACCGGACTGGTTGCCCTAACTGGGATCCTATTCCTGTCAGACTTTATTTTTTTTCCCAGACTTAAAACTACACTTTTAAAATAAAGATATACATCTCAGTAGTTATTGTGCAAAGTTTCAAAAAATTTGATCAAACAGTTACAGAATTATAGATCCTTATCTATAACATCTCAAATACCAGAAAATTGATCGGAGAAAATCTTAAATTCATGAAGAAAATATGCTAAAAATCAGCAAAACTTTTTTATTTCAAGAGATATTTACATTCTGTAAATTGCATAAGGTAGACAAATTCATTCTTTGTATGGAAATCTAGTTGAAACCAAAATTTGTTTAAAAATAAATTAAAAATATTATTTTTTTCAATTAAAATTAAAAAATCTTCTGTTTTAAAGAATTACATATGCAAAACAAGCATACCCCATAAACAATGGTATAAAATATGAGACAAAGTCTTCAAATAGTCTGCTAAGTTCATTTAAAATACAATATAAGAGGCTAGATGCAGAGAAGTTCTCACTTGTAGCTAAAACCAGTCAAACAGCACCTCCTATAGTTTAACAGATGTGAAGGGAAATCCTTGATCTTCCTGACCGCCTAACGCTACTGTGCGTTGTTGTACTTTTGACTGCTCTAAATGTCCCACTAGTTCATATGTGTGTTCTCTTGGACACTGAAACTGTTGGTGGCTGGGATCCATGTACTTTAGTCCAAGTTCACCAACCTGAATATAGATAACAAAGACAAGTTAATAATGCAGGAACTTTTAAAAATGAAACTTAGGAAAGAAGCATTAATTAAAATGAAATTCAAACAGTGAAACTATTAAAAGAGCACTAAGTGTTTCCTTAACCAGAAGCAGATCTCCAAAAGTTCCAAAACCAAGGAAGATATAGCTCTATTCATTTACTGCTGAAATAGATACAGATAAAATTAACGGTCCTTTTAAGGACCATCAAAATCTTTAAAAGGGAGTCTTAAATTGTTGTACATTGAGTTTAAATTGCTTGTATAAGCTATATTATAGCCCTACCCCTTAAATATCTTCCAAAAAATGTAAAATTAGAGAGCCCCTGGCAAGTGTTTCTGAGTTCACACAATAATATGTGGCTATGTATGTGATGCGGCTCTAAATAAATGTTAGCTGGATTCGCACACAACTTTCATACCTGAACCGTGGCACTTAAATGATTTATTTAATAGCCACAATTTATCAAAAACTTATTAAAAACCTAAAACTGAAACTATGGGTTTATTTTCTGTTTCCAGGTCCCAGAAATAAGATATTAGAAAGAAATAAGCCCACATTTTCTATCTTTCACTGTCCCCTGATCCCATATAACACATTTATTATTTCTTTCCCTGTGACTTTTTCTAATACTATTTGCTGATATTTTCAAAAATCCCTCCATTTTAACTTGCAAGTGTAGGAATACATATTACAGACAACTATGACCCTCTCTGTGACCCCCTTTTAAACTTTAAATTGAAAAACAAACTTTTTTAAATTTCATAAATTTAAATTTCAATTTAATTTAAAAAGTTTAATTCAAATTTTAAAAATAATTACACCATTGTTTTCCTTATTAAATTTTGAAGCCTGTAGCAAAATTTCATCCATGAAACTTCAAAATGAGCTGACAATTGCAGATTAAAATGTTCAAAACATGCTCTCTGTCAGACTTTATTTTTTTTCCCAGACTTAAAACTACACTTTTAAAATAAAGATATACATCTCAGTAGTTATTGTGCAAAGTTTCAAAAAATTTGATCAAACAGTTACAGAATTATAGATCCTTATCTATAACATCTCAAATACCAGAAAATTGATCGGAGAAAATCTTAAATTCATGAAGAAAATATGCTAAAAATCAGCAAAACTTTTTTATTTCAAGAGATATTTACATTCTGTAAATTGCATAAGGTAGACAAATTCATTCTTTGTATGGAAATCTAGTTGAAACCAAAATTTGTTTAAAAATAAATTAAAAATATTATTTTTTTCAATTAAAATTAAAAAATCTTCTGTTTTAAAGAATTACATATGCAAAACAAGCATACCCCATAAACAATGGTATAAAATATGAGACAAAGTCTTCAAATAGTCTGCTAAGTTCATTTAAAATACAATATAAGAGGCTAGATGCAGAGAAGTTCTCACTTGTAGCTAAAACCAGTCAAACAGCACCTCCTATAGTTTAACAGATGTGAAGGGAAATCCTTGATCTTCCTGACCGCCTAACGCTACTGTGCGTTGTTGTACTTTTGACTGCTCTAAATGTCCCACTAGTTCATATGTGTGTTCTCTTGGACACTGAAACTGTTGGTGGCTGGGATCCATGTACTTTAGTCCAAGTTCACCAACCTGAATATAGATAACAAAGACAAGTTAATAATGCAGGAACTTTTAAAAATGAAACTTAGGAAAGAAGCATTAATTAAAATGAAATTCAAACAGTGAAACTATTAAAAGAGCACTAAGTGTTTCCTTAACCAGAAGCAGATCTCCAAAAGTTCCAAAACCAAGGAAGATATAGCTCTATTCATTTACTGCTGAAATAGATACAGATAAAATTAACGGTCCTTTTAAGGACCATCAAAATCTTTAAAAGGGAGTCTTAAATTGTTGTACATTGAGTTTAAATTGCTTGTATAAGCTATATTATAGCCCTACCCCTTAAATATCTTCCAAAAATGTAAAATTAGAGAGCCCCTGGCAAGTGTTTCTGAGTTCACACAATAATATGTGGCTATGTATGTGATGCGGCTCTAAATAAATGTTAGCTGGATTCGCACACAACTTTCATACCTGAACCGTGGCACTTAAATGATTTATTTAATAGCCACAATTTATCAAAAACTTATTAAAAACCTAAAACTGAAACTATGGGTTTATTTTCTGTTTCAGGTCCCAGAAATAAGATATTAGAAAGAAATAAGCCCACATTTTCTATCTTTCACTGTCCCCTGATCCCATATAACACATTTATTATTTCTTTCCCTGTGACTTTTTCTAATACTATTTGCTGATATTTTTCAAAAATCCCTCCATTTTAACTTGCAAGTGTAGGAATACATATT
>NW_027269239.1:0-21913 GCF_963676685.1 Mytilus edulis | reverse complement strand
GCACTTTGGGGGTATTTTTGGCCATTTTGATGCACTGAAAAACCTTTGACCCCTGTTTCAGCCCTTTCTGTCAATTCTGTTGGACCCCTTTTTATTTTTAGAATATATTACTACTCTTATGTCTTTCTAAAACAATATCTTCAAAATGGATGCATTTTTACAAAAATATAGACAAAAACTGAATGATAGCTCTGCACCTGGCTATAATGGGCAGTGTCAAATTTGGACAGGTTTATGTACACCTAATGGCAAATATGGGGTTATAAATTGTAAATTTCCAGATGCCAGAGGGTGGAGACAAATGCATGTGCACAGGCTTGCCTACATGGTGCATCATCAGAATATTTTTATTGATAAATCTTATGATGTTTCGCACCTGTGCCACAATTCTAAATGTATTACTGTCGGGCATCTGTCGTTGGAACCTCATGGCTTCAACAACAGCCGACAGTCATGCGTTTCAACCTGTTCCTGCTTGGGCCACCCAGAACCCCTCCCTCCCTGTAGAGTGGAGTTGAAAATGGATAATAATAATTTGGGTAAAATATTAATTGGGTACATTTATTTTTATAACTATCCAAGGGAAGGGCTGGCAAAAAAATTGAAATGAGGGAGAAAAAGAAAAGAAATTTCAAGACTGATGTACAACAAATTCAGATTCTTTTTTTAATATTTGTGTGGCCCTTAAAAGGACCTTTTATGATTCTGTTTGCTGTTGGTCTTTAGGTGGATCAGCTGGTATCTCAGTCAGCAGCAGGTCTTGGATTGAGCTTCGGTTTACAGTAGCTGTCATGGTCCTGGAAATGTAAGGCAGGTTGTGGATTTAATTGGTCTTTGCAGTAATAATCGTGCTTTTTATTCATTTCCCTCCATGTTTTGTGCTCGGCTAACTTTTCTGCACTCTGCTGTAATCTCCTTTCTTGAACGGCTGGTCTCAGTTCATAATCCTGACTGTATTTGAAGGTGGTGTCCATTTTCTTCAGGTAAAGTTGACTTCTAGTTGAAAGGTCTACTCCTAAATTCTTACATTTCAGTTGGGTTGAAGTTCCTGGCATATTGTTATTTCGATGCACTCCTGAGGCAAGTCGTCCTTCCATATTTTTGGAGTAAATTACATTTTTTGGCAAATTTACACTCATTGCTCTGTGAACTCCTTCATTTTTATTTGTATTATCATACAGTTTCATACTTTCAACAGCTTCTTTTGTTAGTTTCATTTTCAGGATTTCTTGTAGTAACAATTTGTCTGTTTTATCCATTTGCAGGGCAGTGATTTGGTATGTGGACAAGTAATGGGAACGACTCCACCAGTTAAGTGCAGCATCACCTTTGCAGACAATGGAATGTTCCTGACACAGGGTGCAGTCACCATCATAGCAGCGAAGAGTTGCATCTAGAACTTTTGGTAAGTCTTTACTCATATCGTGAATGTTTTTGTCGTACTTTTCCATCAGTTTATTAATTATCATGGAGCATCTGCACTTAATATCTTTGCTAAACACTGTCTTTAGTTGTCTATTTTCTTCTTTTGTTTTACCATGGAACATTCCCGCACTGTATTGAGCACGATTAGAGGCCCTGAATTGAGACTGCCCCAAATGTACTGGATCTGCTAGTCTTTCTACCTCCCACATTGGTTCCAGAGCTTTAATAGCATCTTCAATACCTCTAGCTGAACGTCCATCTCCATCTGTGGTCACATACCGTACAAGAAATTTCTGTAGTCCTAGCTGGTTCCCCATCTCTTTCCCAGCTCATACTCTGACAGGGCAGCAGCTCTGTATAAATTTGAAGTACATTCTTCATGACCAGGACATTCTATTGGAAAGCCTTTCCCTCTAAGCCAAGCCCCTCTCCAGCACATCTTGTTCTGCACAACTGCAGCTACAATAAACTTTCTGTCTGTCATTGTTTCAATACCAAGTGCGAATGCTTGAGTGGCATTCTGACCCGGCTTCTTTTTACTAACAATTGTATTGCTGTTGTATCTAGCATCCACAGTTATGTTGATTTCATTTTCTGGTACACCTCTCTTTCTGTTCTCTTCTTTTACTAGTTCAAGTTTCTGTGCCATGTCTGTTTTGTTGAGATTGACCATTTCAGCTGCTACTCTGTTAGATGTGCGTTGCATACTGCTTCGACATGGTGGTGGTGTGTCAACTCCTGCAAGTAGTTGCTGCACCGTGGTATTACCAATTGGGCAATCCTGCAAAGCAGATGCAAGGGCTACATTTGGTTGTCCTGGGTTGGGTCCTGGTTTGCCATTAGCTATTTCTTTATACATCTTCATTCTGTCTCCAATAAAACCACAGGTTTTGCATTTCAGGGTATACTGCCAGCAAGTTCCCCACTTTTTCTGTTCATGATAGTCCACATTCATCCTAGGACAGGATGGTGACTCCATTTTATGTTTATCATAAGTAGTGTTGATCAAGCTGGTTGTCAGTTCACTGTCTATCAATCTCATACCAGAATGTAATGCGTTGTTTTCTTCTATTTTCAGGTTAGCATTCGCTTGCGGTCGAAGAGTACAGATGTGACCAGTAGCCTTTTCACAGTCAGGAGATTGTAAAGTTTGCCGCACGTAGGAAGTACTTGCACTAGCTGAATCAGGGATCTGTATTGGCGTCCGGCTTCTGCTTCTACCACTTGTGCCTACAGGGAACCATCCAGGATTTCTTGGAGAGTTGTCTTTCTTTGACCTCTTCTTGCCTTTGCTATATGGGGTATAACCTTTAGTGAACATTTTAAAAATTTAACTGGATCCGTAATATCACAACTTGGACTGATAGCATAAACTTTGGACATCCTTATATTTATAATCAAGCACTGTATGATATCTGCTTTGATGTACATGTTTTCTTTTGATGCAGTCTGTGACATGGATTTCAAGAGACCACCTTCAGAGGCAACTTTGAATTAACAGAGTTTTCTTAGCAGTATCCAACTAAGCCAATTAATGTACTATTAGGGGTCCAGATAAAGATTGTTTTATCCAAATCTATTGAAATAGGTTACTTAATCATTTATTAAGAGATTAATTGAACAAAGAAGCATATTTATTTTTTTTATTAATGTTTTAGATAATTTATTTCTCAAAATTCAGGGATAATTTTTAATAACTGTTTTTTTTTTACAGAAATCTGTTAGAAAATTAAATTCTTTTTATCTATAAGGATAAACAAAACAGAAAACTTCACTAAAAAGTTTATTTTAGAGGAATATTTCAAGGAATAAAGAAATTACACAAGTTTGAAATTGTCTTTACATGTAATTTGACCTGATGTTACACTTGAATATTGGTACCTCAGGTAAATAGGCCAAGTACCTGTGAACTATGACTAATTAGTGTTTATGTTATATTTTACTTATTACAGATAAGATAAGCAATTTTTTAAGATAAGTTTTGAATGTAAATTTTCTTTTTAAATATTTTAAATGGATTTTTTTATATCTAGTGTTGGTATGTAAGCTAAATTTAAAAAAAAATTTAAAAAAAAATTAATTTCAATTGAAAAAACATATTTTTTTATAAATTTTCTTTCAGATTCTAGAAATATAACCATTTAGCTACTATAGACATTTTACTTTTTTAAGATATCATGTTTAACAAGAAAGTTATTAAACTTTTACTTTTCCTAGTAGTTTCATGTTTTTATAATTTCAAGCCAGAAAATATCTACAATTATCAACCTGAGGGTAGTGTTATTAAAACTATCAGAACTGCCATAAAACTTGTCGGATTGATTTGATATTTGGTATGCTAGTTGGATATAGAATAAACTTAATGCGTGCCATTTTTTGGGGCATTATATTGAAGAAAAAGGGTCTAATAGGCCCAAGACCACAATTAATGACCCCACTTTTCGTTGTTCACGAATATAGTTCCCTTTAATTAAAGTGTATTTCTTCTTAAATTTTTTTCTTTCCTTTTCTCAAACATTTCTTAGCTTTTATAAGGTGGAAATGAAAGAAGAGAGGTGAAATAAATTTTTAGATGTTTAATTTTAACTGATTTTGATATGGAAAGAGTGATTAGGTCAGGTGCAAAAAGGTGATATTTACAGTTTTCGGAACATCTCTTGACTTGTCCATAGGGGTATGGATGTGTATTGGCTAAATTTGTAAGTTGTACATGTGCAATTTTTCTGAAACTTGGACATATTTTTGGACTTGTACTGTACATTACACACACAAAAGATCTGCCAAAAAGAATAGGTCAATTTTTTTTAATGAGACAAAACATTATAAAGAACTAATAGAGGAATTAATTGTGGTCTCGGGCCTAAGAGGCTGATTCCCAAAATCTTGAAAATAAAGAATTGACCAACTTTATTGGCAGAAAGTCACTTCAAATGATAAATACTAGTTGATTATTGTATTTTTAACTTATATATATCATGATTCTGGGATAATGGGCACTTTGGGGGTATTTTTGGCCATTTTGATGCACTGAAAAACCTTTGACCCCTGTTTCAGCCCTTTCTGTCAATTCTGTTGGACCCCTTTTTATTTTTAGAATATATTACTACTCTTATGTCTTTCTAAAACAATATCTTCAAAATGGATGCATTTTTACAAAAATATAGACAAAAACTGAATGATAGCTCTGCACCTGGCTATAATGGGCAGTGTCAAATTTGGACAGGTTTATGTACACCTAATGGCAAATATGGGGTTATAAATTGTAAATTTCCAGATGCCAGAGGGTGGAGACAAATGCATGTGCACAGGCTTGCCTACATGGTGCATCATCAGAATATTTTTATTGATAAATCTTATGATGTTTCGCACCTGTGCCACAATTCTAAATGTATTACTGTCGGGCATCTGTCGTTGGAACCTCATGGCTTCAACAACAGCCGACAGTCATGCGTTTCAACCTGTTCCTGCTTGGGCCACCCAGAACCCCTCCCTCCCTGTAGAGTGGAGTTGAAAATGGATAATAATAATTTGGGTAAAATATTAATTGGGTACATTTATTTTTATAACTATCCAAGGGAAGGGCTGGCAAAAAAATTGAAATGAGGGAGAAAAAGAAAAGAAATTTCAAGACTGATGTACAACAAATTCAGATTCTTTTTTTAATATTTGTGTGGCCCTTAAAAGGACCTTTTATGATTCTGTTTGCTGTTGGTCTTTAGGTGGATCAGCTGGTATCTCAGTCAGCAGCAGGTCTTGGATTGAGCTTCGGTTTACAGTAGCTGTCATGGTCCTGGAAATGTAAGGCAGGTTGTGGATTTAATTGGTCTTTGCAGTAATAATCGTGCTTTTTATTCATTTCCCTCCATGTTTTGTGCTCGGCTAACTTTTCTGCACTCTGCTGTAATCTCCTTTCTTGAACGGCTGGTCTCAGTTCATAATCCTGACTGTATTTGAAGGTGGTGTCCATTTTCTTCAGGTAAAGTTGACTTCTAGTTGAAAAGGTCTACTCCTAAATTCTTACATTTCAGTTGGGTTGAAGTTCCTGGCATATTGTTATTTCGATGCACTCCTGAGGCAAGTCGTCCTTCCATATTTTTGGAGTAAATTACATTTTTTGGCAAATTTACACTCATTGCTCTGTGAACTCCTTCATTTTTATTTGTATTATCATACAGTTTCATACTTTCAACAGCTTCTTTTGTTAGTTTCATTTTCAGGATTTCTTGTAGTAACAATTTGTCTGTTTTATCCATTTGCAGGGCAGTGATTTGGTATGTGGACAAGTAATGGGAACGACTCCACCAGTTAAGTGCAGCATCACCTTTGCAGACAATGGAATGTTCCTGACACAGGGTGCAGTCACCATCATAGCAGCGAAGAGTTGCATCTAGAACTTTTGGTAAGTCTTTACTCATATCGTGAATGTTTTTTGTCGTACTTTTCCATCAGTTTATTAATTATCATGGAGCATCTGCACTTAATATCTTTGCTAAACACTGTCTTTAGTTGTCTATTTTCTTCTTTTGTTTTACCATGGAACATTCCCGCACTGTATTGAGCACGATTAGAGGCCCTGAATTGAGACTGCCCCAAATGTACTGGATCTGCTAGTCTTTCTACCTCCCACATTGGTTCCAGAGCTTTAATAGCATCTTCAATACCTCTAGCTGAACGTCCATCTCCATCTGTGGTCACATACCGTACAAGAAATTTCTGTAGTCCTAGCTGGTTCCCCATCTCTTTTCCCAGCTCATACTCTGACAGGGCAGCAGCTCTGTATAAATTTGAAGTACATTCTTCATGACCAGGACATTCTATTGGAAAGCCTTTCCCTCTAAGCCAAGCCCCTCTCCAGCACATCTTGTTCTGCACAACTGCAGCTACAATAAACTTTCTGTCTGTCATTGTTTCAATACCAAGTGCGAATGCTTGAGTGGCATTCTGACCCGGCTTCTTTTTACTAACAATTGTATTGCTGTTGTATCTAGCATCCACAGTTATGTTGATTTCATTTTCTGGTACACCTCTCTTTCTGTTCTCTTCTTTTACTAGTTCAAGTTTCTGTGCCATGTCTGTTTTGTTGAGATTGACCATTTCAGCTGCTACTCTGTTAGATGTGCGTTGCATACTGCTTCGACATGGTGGTGGTGTGTCAACTCCTGCAAGTAGTTGCTGCACCGTGGTATTACCAATTGGGCAATCCTGCAAAGCAGATGCAAGGGCTACATTTGGTTGTCCTGGGTTGGGTCCTGGTTTGCCATTAGCTATTTCTTTATACATCTTCATTCTGTCTCCAATAAAACCACAGGTTTTGCATTTCAGGGTATACTGCCAGCAAGTTCCCCACTTTTTCTGTTCATGATAGTCCACATTCATCCTAGGACAGGATGGTGACTCCATTTTATGTTTATCATAAGTAGTGTTGATCAAGCTGGTTGTCAGTTCACTGTCTATCAATCTCATACCAGAATGTAATGCGTTGTTTTCTTCTATTTTCAGGTTAGCATTCGCTTGCGGTCGAAGAGTACAGATGTGACCAGTAGCCTTTTCACAGTCAGGAGATTGTAAAGTTTGCCGCACGTAGGAAGTACTTGCACTAGCTGAATCAGGGATCTGTATTGGCGTCCGGCTTCTGCTTCTACCACTTGTGCCTACAGGGAACCATCCAGGATTTCTTGGAGAGTTGTCTTTCTTTGACCTCTTCTTGCCTTTGCTATATGGGGTATAACCTTTAGTGAACATTTTAAAAATTTAACTGGATCCGTAATATCACAACTTGGACTGATAGCATAAACTTTGGACATCCTTATATTTATAATCAAGCACTGTATGATATCTGCTTTGATGTACATGTTTTCTTTTGATGCAGTCTGTGACATGGATTTCAAGAGACCACCTTCAGAGGCAACTTTGAATTAACAGAGTTTTCTTAGCAGTATCCAACTAAGCCAATTAATGTACTATTAGGGGTCCAGATAAAGATTGTTTTATCCAAATCTATTGAAATAGGTTACTTAATCATTTATTAAGAGATTAATTGAACAAAGAAGCATATTTATTTTTTTTATTAATGTTTTAGATAATTTATTTCTCAAAATTCAGGATAATTTTTAATAACTGTTTTTTTTTTACAGAAATCTGTTAGAAAATTAAATTCTTTTTATCTATAAGGATAAACAAAACAGAAAACTTCACTAAAAAGTTTATTTTAGAGGAATATTTCAAGGAATAAAGAAATTACACAAGTTTGAAATTGTCTTTACATGTAATTTGACCTGATGTTACACTTGAATATTGGTACCTCAGGTAAATAGGCCAAGTACCTGTGAACTATGACTAATTAGTGTTTATGTTATATTTTACTTATTACAGATAAGATAAGCAATTTTTTAAGATAAGTTTTGAATGTAAATTTTCTTTTTAAATATTTTAAATGGATTTTTTTATATCTAGTGTTGGTATGTAAGCTAAATTTAAAAAAAAATTTAAAAAAAAATTAATTTCAATTGAAAAAACATATTTTTTTATAAATTTTCTTTCAGATTCTAGAAATATAACCATTTAGCTACTATAGACATTTTACTTTTTTAAGATATCATGTTTAACAAGAAAGTTATTAAACTTTTACTTTTCCTAGTAGTTTCATGTTTTTATAATTTCAAGCCAGAAAATATCTACAATTATCAACCTGAGGGTAGTGTTATTAAAACTATCAGAACTGCCATAAAACTTGTCGGATTGATTTGATATTTGGTATGCTAGTTGGAT
This sequence comes from Mytilus edulis, assembly GCF_963676685.1. Lineage (NCBI taxonomy): Eukaryota > Metazoa > Mollusca > Bivalvia > Mytilida > Mytilidae > Mytilus > Mytilus edulis. The sequence goes on along the minus strand of NW_027269239.1, from coordinate 13,720 downwards.
ATAGAATAAACTTAATGCGTGCCATTTTTTGGGGCATTATATTGAAGAAAAAGGGTCTAATAGGCCCAAGACCACAATTAATGACCCCACTTTTCGTTGTTCACGAATATAGTTCCCTTTAATTAAAGTGTATTTCTTCTTAAATTTTTTTCTTTCCTTTTCTCAAACATTTCTTAGCTTTTATAAGGTGGAAATGAAAGAAGAGAGGTGAAATAAATTTTTAGATGTTTAATTTTAACTGATTTTGATATGGAAAGAGTGATTAGGTCAGGTGCAAAAAGGTGATATTTACAGTTTTCGGAACATCTCTTGACTTGTCCATAGGGGTATGGATGTGTATTGGCTAAATTTGTAAGTTGTACATGTGCAATTTTTCTGAAACTTGGACATATTTTTGGACTTGTACTGTACATTACACACACAAAAGATCTGCCAAAAAGAATAGGTCAATTTTTTTTAATGAGACAAAACATTATAAAGAACTAATAGAGGAATTAATTGTGGTCTCGGGCCTAAGAGGCTGATTCCCAAAATCTTGAAAATAAAGAATTGACCAACTTTATTGGCAGAAAGTCACTTCAAATGATAAATACTAGTTGATTATTGTATTTTTAACTTATATATATCATGATTCTGGGATAATGGGCACTTTGGGGGTATTTTTGGCCATTTTGATGCACTGAAAAACCTTTGACCCCCTGTTTCAGCCCTTTCTGTCAATTCTGTTGGACCCCTTTTTATTTTTAGAATATATTACTACTCTTATGTCTTTCTAAAACAATATCTTCAAAATGGATGCATTTTTACAAAAATATAGACAAAAACTGAATGATAGCTCTGCACCTGGCTATAATGGGCAGTGTCAAATTTGGACAGGTTTATGTACACCTAATGGCAAATATGGGGTTATAAATTGTAAATTTCCAGATGCCAGAGGGTGGAGACAAATGCATGTGCACAGGCTTGCCTACATGGTGCATCATCAGAATATTTTTATTGATAAATCTTATGATGTTTCGCACCTGTGCCACAATTCTAAATGTATTACTGTCGGGCATCTGTCGTTGGAACCTCATGGCTTCAACAACAGCCGACAGTCATGCGTTTCAACCTGTTCCTGCTTGGGCCACCCAGAACCCCTCCCTCCCTGTAGAGTGGAGTTGAAAATGGATAATAATAATTTGGGTAAAATATTAATTGGGTACATTTATTTTTATAACTATCCAAGGGAAGGGCTGGCAAAAAAATTGAAATGAGGGAGAAAAAGAAAAGAAATTTCAAGACTGATGTACAACAAATTCAGATTCTTTTTTTAATATTTGTGTGGCCCTTAAAAGGACCTTTTATGATTCTGTTTGCTGTTGGTCTTTAGGTGGATCAGCTGGTATCTCAGTCAGCAGCAGGTCTTGGATTGAGCTTCGGTTTACAGTAGCTGTCATGGTCCTGGAAATGTAAGGCAGGTTGTGGATTTAATTGGTCTTTGCAGTAATAATCGTGCTTTTTATTCATTTCCCTCCATGTTTTGTGCTCGGCTAACTTTTCTGCACTCTGCTGTAATCTCCTTTCTTGAACGGCTGGTCTCAGTTCATAATCCTGACTGTATTTGAAGGTGGTGTCCATTTTCTTCAGGTAAAGTTGACTTCTAGTTGAAAGGTCTACTCCTAAATTCTTACATTTCAGTTGGGTTGAAGTTCCTGGCATATTGTTATTTCGATGCACTCCTGAGGCAAGTCGTCCTTCCATATTTTTGGAGTAAATTACATTTTTTGGCAAATTTACACTCATTGCTCTGTGAACTCCTTCATTTTTATTTGTATTATCATACAGTTTCATACTTTCAACAGCTTCTTTTGTTAGTTTCATTTTCAGGATTTCTTGTAGTAACAATTTGTCTGTTTTATCCATTTGCAGGGCAGTGATTTGGTATGTGGACAAGTAATGGGAACGACTCCACCAGTTAAGTGCAGCATCACCTTTGCAGACAATGGAATGTTCCTGACACAGGGTGCAGTCACCATCATAGCAGCGAAGAGTTGCATCTAGAACTTTTGGTAAGTCTTTACTCATATCGTGAATGTTTTTGTCGTACTTTTCCATCAGTTTATTAATTATCATGGAGCATCTGCACTTAATATCTTTGCTAAACACTGTCTTTAGTTGTCTATTTTCTTCTTTTGTTTTACCATGGAACATTCCCGCACTGTATTGAGCACGATTAGAGGCCCTGAATTGAGACTGCCCCAAATGTACTGGATCTGCTAGTCTTTCTACCTCCCACATTGGTTCCAGAGCTTTAATAGCATCTTCAATACCTCTAGCTGAACGTCCATCTCCATCTGTGGTCACATACCGTACAAGAAATTTCTGTAGTCCTAGCTGGTTCCCCATCTCTTTTCCCAGCTCATACTCTGACAGGGCAGCAGCTCTGTATAAATTTGAAGTACATTCTTCATGACCAGGACATTCTATTGGAAAGCCTTTCCCTCTAAGCCAAGCCCCTCTCCAGCACATCTTGTTCTGCACAACTGCAGCTACAATAAACTTTCTGTCTGTCATTGTTTCAATACCAAGTGCGAATGCTTGAGTGGCATTCTGACCCGGCTTCTTTTTACTAACAATTGTATTGCTGTTGTATCTAGCATCCACAGTTATGTTGATTTCATTTTCTGGTACACCTCTCTTTCTGTTCTCTTCTTTTACTAGTTCAAGTTTCTGTGCCATGTCTGTTTTGTTGAGATTGACCATTTCAGCTGCTACTCTGTTAGATGTGCGTTGCATACTGCTTCGACATGGTGGTGGTGTGTCAACTCCTGCAAGTAGTTGCTGCACCGTGGTATTACCAATTGGGCAATCCTGCAAAGCAGATGCAAGGGCTACATTTGGTTGTCCTGGGTTGGGTCCTGGTTTGCCATTAGCTATTTCTTTATACATCTTCATTCTGTCTCCAATAAAACCACAGGTTTTGCATTTCAGGGTATACTGCCAGCAAGTTCCCCACTTTTTCTGTTCATGATAGTCCACATTCATCCTAGGACAGGATGGTGACTCCATTTTATGTTTATCATAAGTAGTGTTGATCAAGCTGGTTGTCAGTTCACTGTCTATCAATCTCATACCAGAATGTAATGCGTTGTTTTCTTCTATTTTCAGGTTAGCATTCGCTTGCGGTCGAAGAGTACAGATGTGACCAGTAGCCTTTTCACAGTCAGGAGATTGTAAAGTTTGCCGCACGTAGGAAGTACTTGCACTAGCTGAATCAGGGATCTGTATTGGCGTCCGGCTTCTGCTTCTACCACTTGTGCCTACAGGGAACCATCCAGGATTTCTTGGAGAGTTGTCTTTCTTTGACCTCTTCTTGCCTTTGCTATATGGGGTATAACCTTTAGTGAACATTTTAAAAATTTAACTGGATCCGTAATATCACAACTTGGACTGATAGCATAAACTTTGGACATCCTTATATTTATAATCAAGCACTGTATGATATCTGCTTTGATGTACATGTTTTCTTTTGATGCAGTCTGTGACATGGATTTCAAGAGACCACCTTCAGAGGCAACTTTGAATTAACAGAGTTTTCTTAGCAGTATCCAACTAAGCCAATTAATGTACTATTAGGGGTCCAGATAAAGATTGTTTTATCCAAATCTATTGAAATAGGTTACTTAATCATTTATTAAGAGATTAATTGAACAAAGAAGCATATTTATTTTTTTTATTAATGTTTTAGATAATTTATTTCTCAAAATTCAGGATAATTTTTAATAACTGTTTTTTTTTTACAGAAATCTGTTAGAAAATTAAATTCTTTTTATCTATAAGGATAAACAAAACAGAAAACTTCACTAAAAAGTTTATTTTAGAGGAATATTTCAAGGAATAAAGAAATTACACAAGTTTGAAATTGTCTTTACATGTAATTTGACCTGATGTTACACTTGAATATTGGTACCTCAGGTAAATAGGCCAAGTACCTGTGAACTATGACTAATTAGTGTTTATGTTATATTTTACTTATTACAGATAAGATAAGCAATTTTTTAAGATAAGTTTTGAATGTAAATTTTCTTTTTAAATATTTTAAATGGATTTTTTTATATCTAGTGTTGGTATGTAAGCTAAATTTAAAAAAAAATTTAAAAAAAAATTAATTTCAATTGAAAAAACATATTTTTTTATAAATTTTCTTTCAGATTCTAGAAATATAACCATTTAGCTACTATAGACATTTTACTTTTTTAAGATATCATGTTTAACAAGAAAGTTATTAAACTTTTACTTTTCCTAGTAGTTTCATGTTTTTATAATTTCAAGCCAGAAAATATCTACAATTATCAACCTGAGGGTAGTGTTATTAAAACTATCAGAACTGCCATAAAACTTGTCGGATTGATTTGATATTTGGTATGCTAGTTGGATATAGAATAAACTTAATGCGTGCCATTTTTTGGGGCATTATATTGAAGAAAAAGGGTCTAATAGGCCCAAGACCACAATTAATGACCCCACTTTTCGTTGTTCACGAATATAGTTCCCTTTAATTAAAGTGTATTTCTTCTTAAATTTTTTTCTTTCCTTTTCTCAAACATTTCTTAGCTTCTATAAGGTGGAAATGAAAGAAGAGAGGTGAAATAAATTTTTAGATGTTTAATTTTAACTGATTTTGATATGGAAAGAGTGATTAGGTCAGGTGCAAAAAGGTGATATTTACAGTTTTCGGAACATCTCTTGACTTGTCCATAGGGGTATGGATGTGTATTGGCTAAATTTGTAAGTTGTACATGTGCAATTTTTCTGAAACTTGGACATATTTTTGGACTTGTACTGTACATTACACACACAAAAGATCTGCCAAAAAGAATAGGTCAATTTTTTTTAATGAGACAAAACATTATAAAGAACTAATAGAGGAATTAATTGTGGTCTCGGGCCTAAGAGGCTGATTCCCAAAATCTTGAAAATAAAGAATTGACCAACTTTATCTGGCAGAAAGTCACTTCAAATGATAAATACTAGTTGATTATTGTATTTTTAACTTATATATATCATGATTCTGGGATAATGGGCACTTTGGGGGTATTTTTGGCCATTTTGATGCACTGAAAAACCTTTGACCCCTGTTTCAGCCCTTTCTGTCAATTCTGTTGGACCCCTTTTTATTTTTAGAATATATTACTACTCTTATGTCTTTCTAAAACAATATCTTCAAAATGGATGCATTTTTACAAAAATATAGACAAAAACTGAATGATAGCTCTGCACCTGGCTATAATGGGCAGTGTCAAATTTGGACAGGTTTATGTACACCTAATGGCAAATATGGGGTTATAAATTGTAAATTTCCAGATGCCAGAGGGTGGAGACAAATGCATGTGCACAGGCTTGCCTACATGGTGCATCATCAGAATATTTTTATTGATAAATCTTATGATGTTTCGCACCTGTGCCACAATTCTAAATGTATTACTGTCGGGCATCTGTCGTTGGAACCTCATGGCTTCAACAACAGCCGACAGTCATGCGTTTCAACCTGTTCCTGCTTGGGCCACCCAGAACCCCTCCCTCCCTGTAGAGTGGAGTTGAAAATGGATAATAATAATTTGGGTAAAATATTAATTGGGTACATTTATTTTTATAACTATCCAAGGGAAGGGCTGGCAAAAAAATTGAAATGAGGGAGAAAAAGAAAAGAAATTTCAAGACTGATGTACAACAAATTCAGATTCTTTTTTTAATATTTGTGTGGCCCTTAAAAGGACCTTTTATGATTCTGTTTGCTGTTGGTCTTTAGGTGGATCAGCTGGTATCTCAGTCAGCAGCAGGTCTTGGATTGAGCTTCGGTTTACAGTAGCTGTCATGGTCCTGGAAATGTAAGGCAGGTTGTGGATTTAATTGGTCTTTGCAGTAATAATCGTGCTTTTTATTCATTTCCCTCCATGTTTTGTGCTCGGCTAACTTTTCTGCACTCTGCTGTAATCTCCTTTCTTGAACGGCTGGTCTCAGTTCATAATCCTGACTGTATTTGAAGGTGGTGTCCATTTTCTTCAGGTAAAGTTGACTTCTAGTTGAAAGGTCTACTCCTAAATTCTTACATTTCAGTTGGGTTGAAGTTCCTGGCATATTGTTATTTCGATGCACTCCTGAGGCAAGTCGTCCTTCCATATTTTTGGAGTAAATTACATTTTTTGGCAAATTTACACTCATTGCTCTGTGAACTCCTTCATTTTTATTTGTATTATCATACAGTTTCATACTTTCAACAGCTTCTTTTGTTAGTTTCATTTTCAGGATTTCTTGTAGTAACAATTTGTCTGTTTTATCCATTTGCAGGGCAGTGATTTGGTATGTGGACAAGTAATGGAACGACTCCACCAGTTAAGTGCAGCATCACCTTTGCAGACAATGGAATGTTCCTGACACAGGGTGCAGTCACCATCATAGCAGCGAAGAGTTGCATCTAGAACTTTTGGTAAGTCTTTACTCATATCGTGAATGTTTTTGTCGTACTTTTCCATCAGTTTATTAATTATCATGGAGCATCTGCACTTAATATCTTTGCTAAACACTGTCTTTAGTTGTCTATTTTCTTCTTTTGTTTTACCATGGAACATTCCCGCACTGTATTGAGCACGATTAGAGGCCCTGAATTGAGACTGCCCCAAATGTACTGGATCTGCTAGTCTTTCTACCTCCCACATTGGTTCCAGAGCTTTAATAGCATCTTCAATACCTCTAGCTGAACGTCCATCTCCATCTGTGGTCACATACCGTACAAGAAATTTCTGTAGTCCTAGCTGGTTCCCCATCTCTTTTCCCAGCTCATACTCTGACAGGGCAGCAGCTCTGTATAAATTTGAAGTACATTCTTCATGACCAGGACATTCTATTGGAAAGCCTTTCCCTCTAAGCCAAGCCCCTCTCCAGCACATCTTGTTCTGCACAACTGCAGCTACAATAAACTTTCTGTCTGTCATTGTTTCAATACCAAGTGCGAATGCTTGAGTGGCATTCTGACCCGGCTTCTTTTTACTAACAATTGTATTGCTGTTGTATCTAGCATCCACAGTTATGTTGATTTCATTTTCTGGTACACCTCTCTTTCTGTTCTCTTCTTTTACTAGTTCAAGTTTCTGTGCCATGTCTGTTTTGTTGAGATTGACCATTTCAGCTGCTACTCTGTTAGATGTGCGTTGCATACTGCTTCGACATGGTGGTGGTGTGTCAACTCCTGCAAGTAGTTGCTGCACCGTGGTATTACCAATTGGGCAATCCTGCAAAGCAGATGCAAGGGCTACATTTGGTTGTCCTGGGTTGGGTCCTGGTTTGCCATTAGCTATTTCTTTATACATCTTCATTCTGTCTCCAATAAAACCACAGGTTTTGCATTTCAGGGTATACTGCCAGCAAGTTCCCCCACTTTTCTGTTCATGATAGTCCACATTCATCCTAGGACAGGATGGTGACTCCATTTTATGTTTATCATAAGTAGTGTTGATCAAGCTGGTTGTCAGTTCACTGTCTATCAATCTCATACCAGAATGTAATGCGTTGTTTTCTTCTATTTTCAGGTTAGCATTCGCTTGCGGTCGAAGAGTACAGATGTGACCAGTAGCCTTTTCACAGTCAGGAGATTGTAAAGTTTGCCGCACGTAGGAAGTACTTGCACTAGCTGAATCAGGGATCTGTATTGGCGTCCGGCTTCTGCTTCTACCACTTGTGCCTACAGGGAACCATCCAGGATTTCTTGGAGAGTTGTCTTTCTTTGACCTCTTCTTGCCTTTGCTATATGGGGTATAACCTTTAGTGAACATTTTAAAAATTTAACTGGATCCGTAATATCACAACTTGGACTGATAGCATAAACTTTGGACATCCTTATATTTATAATCAAGCACTGTATGATATCTGCTTTGATGTACATGTTTTCTTTTGATGCAGTCTGTGACATGGATTTCAAGAGACCACCTTCAGAGGCAACTTTGAATTAACAGAGTTTTCTTAGCAGTATCCAACTAAGCCAATTAATGTACTATTAGGGGTCCAGATAAAGATTGTTTTATCCAAATCTATTGAAATAGGTTACTTAATCATTTATTAAGAGATTAATTGAACAAAGAAGCATATTTATTTTTTTTATTAATGTTTTAGATAATTTATTTCTCAAAATTCAGGATAATTTTTAATAACTGTTTTTTTTTTACAGAAATCTGTTAGAAAATTAAATTCTTTTTATCTATAAGGATAAACAAAACAGAAAACTTCACTAAAAAGTTTATTTTAGAGGAATATTTCAAGGAATAAAGAAATTACACAAGTTTGAAATTGTCTTTACATGTAATTTGACCTGATGTTACACTTGAATATTGGTACCTCAGGTAAATAGGCCAAGTACCTGTGAACTATGACTAATTAGTGTTTATGTTATATTTTACTTATTACAGATAAGATAAGCAATTTTTTAAGATAAGTTTTGAATGTAAATTTTCTTTTTAATATTTTAAATGGATTTTTTTATATCTAGTGTTGGTATGTAAGCTAAATTTAAAAAAAAATTTAAAAAAAAATTAATTTCAATTGAAAAAACATATTTTTTTATAAATTTTCTTTCAGATTCTAGAAATATAACCATTTAGCTACTATAGACATTTTACTTTTTTAAGATATCATGTTTAACAAGAAAGTTATTAAACTTTTACTTTTCCTAGTAGTTTCATGTTTTTATAATTTCAAGCCAGAAAATATCTACAATTATCAACCTGAGGGTAGTGTTATTAAAACTATCAGAACTGCCATAAAACTTGTCGGATTGATTTGATATTTGGTATGCTAGTTGGATATAGAATAAACTTAATGCGTGCCATTTTTTGGGGCATTATATTGAAGAAAAAGGGTCTAATAGGCTGATTCCCAAAATCTTGAAAATAAAGAATTGACCAACTTTATTGGCAGAAAGTCACTTCAAATGATAAATACTAGTTGATTATTGTATTTTTAACTTATATATATCATGATTCTGGGATAATGGGCACTTTGGGGGTATTTTTGGCCATTTTGATGCACTGAAAAAACCTTTGACCCCTGTTTCAGCCCTTTCTGTCAATTCTGTTGGACCCCCTTTTTATTTTTAGAATATATTACTACTCTTATGTCTTTCTAAAACAATATCTTCAAAATGGATGCATTTTTACAAAAATATAGACAAAAACTGAATGATAGCTCTGCACCTGGCTATAATGGGCAGTGTCAAATTTGGACAGGTTTATGTACACCTAATGGCAAATATGGGGTTATAAATTGTAAATTTCCCAGATGCCAGAGGGTGGAGACAAATGCATGTGCACAGGCTTGCCTACATGGTGCATCATCAGAATATTTTTATTGATAAATCTTATGATGTTTCGCACCTGTGCCACAATTCTAAATGTATTACTGTCGGGCATCTGTCGTTGGAACCTCATGGCTTCAACAACAGCCGACAGTCATGCGTTTCAACCTGTTCCTGCTTGGGCCACCCAGAACCCCTCCCTCCCTGTAGAGTGGAGTTGAAAATGGATAATAATAATTTGGGTAAAATATTAATTGGGTACATTTATTTTTATAACTATCCAAGGGAAGGGCTGGCAAAAAAAATTGAAATGAGGGAGAAAAAGAAAAGAAATTTCAAGACTGATGTACAACAAATTCAGATTCTTTTTTTAATATTTGTGTGGCCCTTAAAAGGACCTTTTATGATTCTGTTTGCTGTTGGTCTTTAGGTGGATCAGCTGGTATCTCAGTCAGCAGCAGGTCTTGGATTGAGCTTCGGTTTACAGTAGCTGTCATGGTCCTGGAAATGTAAGGCAGGTTGTGGATTTAATTGGTCTTTGCAGTAATAATCGTGCTTTTTATTCATTTCCCTCCATGTTTTGTGCTCGGCTAACTTTTCTGCACTCTGCTGTAATCTCCTTTCTTGAACGGCTGGTCTCAGTTCATAATCCTGACTGTATTTGAAGGTGGTGTCCATTTTCTTCAGGTAAAGTTGACTTCTAGTTGAAAGGTCTACTCCTAAATTCTTACATTTCAGTTGGGTTGAAGTTCCTGGCATATTGTTATTTCGATGCACTCCTGAGGCAAGTCGTCCTTCCATATTTTTGGAGTAAATTACATTTTTTGGCAAATTTACACTCATTGCTCTGTGAACTCCTTCATTTTTATTTGTATTATCATACAGTTTCATACTTTCAACAGCTTCTTTTGTTAGTTTCATTTTCAGGATTTCTTGTAGTAACAATTTGTCTGTTTTATCCATTTGCAGGGCAGTGATTTGGTATGTGGACAAGTAATGGGAACGACTCCACCAGTTAAGTGCAGCATCACCTTTGCAGACAATGGAATGTTCCTGACACAGGGTGCAGTCACCATCATAGCAGCGAAGAGTTGCATCTAGAACTTTTGGTAAGTCTTTACTCATATCGTGAATGTTTTTGTCGTACTTTTCCATCAGTTTATTAATTATCATGGAGCATCTGCACTTAATATCTTTGCTAAACACTGTCTTTAGTTGTCTATTTTCTTCTTTTGTTTTACCATGGAACATTCCCGCACTGTATTGAGCACGATTAGAGGCCCTGAATTGAGACTGCCCCAAATGTACTGGATCTGCTAGTCTTTCTACCTCCCACATTGGTTCCAGAGCTTTAATAGCATCTTCAATACCTCTAGCTGAACGTCCATCTCCATCTGTGGTCACATACCGTACAAGAAATTTCTGTAGTCCTAGCTGGTTCCCCATCTCTTTTCCCAGCTCATACTCTGACAGGGCAGCAGCTCTGTATAAATTTGAAGTACATTCTTCATGACCAGGACATTCTATTGGAAAGCCTTTCCCTCTAAGCCAAGCCCCTCTCCAGCACATCTTGTTCTGCACAACTGCAGCTACAATAAACTTTCTGTCTGTCATTGTTTCAATACCAAGTGCGAATGCTTGAGTGGCATTCTGACCCGGCTTCTTTTTACTAACAATTGTATTGCTGTTGTATCTAGCATCCACAGTTATGTTGATTTCATTTTCTGGTACACCTCTCTTTCTTTTCTCTTCTTTTACTAGTTCAAGTTTCTGTGCCATGTCTGTTTTGTTGAGATTGACCATTTCAGCTGCTACTCTGTTAGATGTGCGTTGCATACTGCTTCGACATGGTGGTGGTGTGTCAACTCCTGCAAGTAGTTGCTGCACCGTGGTATTACCAATTGGGCAATCCTGCAAAGCAGATGCAAGGGCTACATTTGGTTGTCCTGGGTTGGGTCCTGGTTTGCCATTAGCTATTTCTTTATACATCTTCATTCTGTCTCCAATAAAACCACAGGTTTTGCATTTCAGGGTATACTGCCAGCAAGTTCCCCACTTTTTCTGTTCATGATAGTCCACATTCATCCTAGGACAGGATGGTGACTCCATTTTATGTTTATCATAAGTAGTGTTGATCAAGCTGGTTGTCAGTTCACTGTCTATCAATCTCATACCAGAATGTAATGCGTTGTTTTCTTCTATTTTCAGGTTAGCATTCGCTTGCGGTCGAAGAGTACAGATGTGACCAGTAGCCTTTTCACAGTCAGGAGATTGTAAAGTTTGCCGCACGTAGGAAGTACTTGCACTAGCTGAATCAGGGATCTGTATTGGCGTCCGGCTTCTGCTTCTACCACTTGTGCCTACAGGGAACCATCCAGGATTTCTTGGAGAGTTGTCTTTCTTTGACCTCTTCTTGCCTTTGCTATATGGGGTATAACCTTTAGTGAACATTTTAAAAATTTAACTGGATCCGTAATATCACAACTTGGACTGATAGCATAAACTTTGGACATCCTTATATTTATAATCAAGCACTGTATGATATCTGCTTTGATGTACATGTTTTCTTTTGATGCAGTCTGTGACATGGATTTCAAGAGACCACCTTCAGAGGCAACTTTGAATTAACAGAGTTTTCTTAGCAGTATCCAACTAAGCCAATTAATGTACTATTAGGGGTCCAGATAAAGATTGTTTTATCCAAATCTATTGAAATAGGTTACTTAATCATTTATTAAGAGATTAATTGAACAAAGAAGCATATTTATTTTTTTTATTAATGTTTTAGATAATTTATTTCTCAAAATTCAGGATAATTTTTAATAACTGTTTTTTTTTTTACAGAAATCTGTTAGAAAATTAAATTCTTTTTATCTATAAGGATAAACAAAACAGAAAACTTCACTAAAAAGTTTATTTTAGAGGAATATTTCAAGGAATAAAGAAATTACACAAGTTTGAAATTGTCTTTACATGTAATTTGACCTGATGTTACACTTGAATATTGGTACCTCAGGTAAATAGGCCAAGTACCTGTGAACTATGACTAATTAGTGTTTATGTTATATTTTACTTATTACAGATAAGATAAGCAATTTTTTAAGATAAGTTTTGAATGTAAATTTTCTTTTTAAATATTTTAAATGGATTTTTTTATATCTAGTGTTGGTATGTAAGCTAAATTTAAAAAAAAATTTAAAAAAAAATTAATTTCAATTGAAAAAACATATTTTTTTATAAATTTTCTTTCAGATTCTAGAAATATAACCATTTAGCTACTATAGACATTTTACTTTTTTAAGATATCATGTTTAACAAGAAAGTTATTAAACTTTTACTTTTCCTAGTAGTTTCATGTTTTTATAATTTCAAGCCAGAAAATATCTACAATTATCAACCTGAGGGTAGTGTTATTAAAACTATCAGAACTGCCATAAAACTTGTCGGATTGATTTGATATTTGGTATGCTAGTTGGATATAGAATAAACTTAATGCGTGCCATTTTTTGGGGCATTATATTGAAGAAAAAGGGTCTAATAGGCTGATTCCCAAAATCTTGAAAATAAAGAATTGACCAACTTTATTGGCAGAAAGTCACTTCAAATGATAAATACTAGTTGATTATTGTATTTTTAACTTATATATATCATGATTCTGGGATAATGGGCACTTTGGGGGTATTTTTGGCCATTTTGATGCACTGAAAAACCTTTGACCCCTGTTTCAGCCCTTTCTGTCAATTCTGTTGGACCCCTTTTTATTTTTAGAATATATTACTACTCTTATGTCTTTCTAAAACAATATCTTCAAAATGGATGCATTTTTACAAAAATATAGACAAAAACTGAATGATAGCTCTGCACCTGGCTATAATGGGCAGTGTCAAATTTGGACAGGTTTATGTACACCTAATGGCAAATATGGGGTTATAAATTGTAAATTTCCAGATGCCAGAGGGTGGAGACAAATGCATGTGCACAGGCTTGCCTACATGGTGCATCATCAGAATATTTTTATTGATAAATCTTATGATGTTTCGCACCTGTGCCACAATTCTAAATGTTATTACTGTCGGGCATCTGTCGTTGGAACCTCATGGCTTCAACAACAGCCGACAGTCATGCGTTTCAACCTGTTCCTGCTTGGGCCACCCAGAACCCCTCCCTCCCTGTAGAGTGGAGTTGAAAATGGATAATAATAATTTGGGTAAAATATTAATTGGGTACATTTATTTTTATAACTATCCAAGGGAAGGGCTGGCAAAAAAATTGAAATGAGGGAGAAAAAGAAAAGAAATTTCAAGACTGATGTACAACAAATTCAGATTCTTTTTTTAATATTTGTGTGGCCCTTAAAAGGACCTTTTATGATTCTGTTTGCTGTTGGTCTTTAGG
>NW_027269238.1:0-17184 GCF_963676685.1 Mytilus edulis | reverse complement strand
ACTCGCACTATCATTTTCAATGTTTTATGGACTTTGAAATTGGGTAAATATCTAATTTGGCATTAAAATTAGAAAGATTATACTATAGGGAACATGTGTACTAAGTTTCAAGGTTGATTGGACTTCAATTTCATCAAAAACTACCTTGACCAAAAACTTTAACCTGAAGCGGGACGAACGAACGAACGGCGGACGGACGAACGAACGAACGGAGCCACAGACCAGAAAACATAATGCCCCTCTACTATCGTAGGTGGGGCATAAAAAGCAGTGTAGCAAAAAAAACGCTTCTGTGACACTTATTTTCGGTATTGGATAACCAAGTGATGTAAGTGTTCGTTTAACTTCCGACGAGATTAATTTAGTGTGAATAGACCGTTAGGAATTCCAACTTCTTCAACTTCTACTTGAAAACAAGAGCACTTTTTTGTTTTTTGCTACAGGCCAACTTTGGTTTACCCAGTTAATGTTTTCAAGCGTTCAATAATGTTCAGAGATAGTTGAATTTTATTTTACGCCATTTTTATGGCCCAGCAACGAAGTTGTCGGTGCCATATAGTTTTACCCTTTTCCGAAATTCCGAAATTCCGTCATTCCGCAACAAACCATTATACGGAGTTTTTTTCTAAACGCCTTCAGATATTGGGATGATTTTTGGTATGTGAGTTATTAAACCATGATGAGTTACAGATCAAGTTTAAATTGTGTTCTGCTTGGCTAAATTATGCCAAAATTGGGGGCTATGGACTTTGATAAATTGTTGAAAATCAAAGTTAGGGAGCTACCATTTGATTTTAGGGGGGGGGGGGGGCTAGATGTTAGCTGTAATCTCTGTCCTGCCTTTTTATTTTTCACTCTGTTTGGTCCTGTTTTGTTTTTTTTTTAGTTTATCCTGACTTTTTTTTACCTAAATTGTCGTCCTGACTTTTTTTTTTTGGCAATTGTCTCATCCTGCCTTTTTTTTTCTCAAAACTCCTGTCCTGCCTATTTTTTTTCAAATTTCATCCTAGCCCCCCCCCCCCCCCCCCTAAAAATCAAATGGTAGCTCCCTTATACAGACTTTTTTTCATAACGCTTTCAAATATAGGACTGATTTTTGGTATGTGAGTTACCCATGATGAGTTACAGGTCAAGTTTAAGTTTCCTTCCCGCTCTGCAATTTTTTATGCCCCACCTACGATAGTAGAGGGGCATTATGTTTTCTGGTCTGTGCCTCCGTTCGTCCGTGCGTCTGTTCGTCCGTCTGTGCGTCCCGTCCGTTCGCTTCAAACTTACACACATGTTCCTTATGATATGATCTTTCTAATTTTAATTCCAAATTAAAGTTTTGACCCCAATTTCACGGTCCACTGAACATAGAAAATGATAGTGCGAGTGGGGCATTCGTGTACTATGAACACATTCTTGTTTACTGTTATTTCGGGCTTTGGACTATGATACATTTTTGAAAATCACAGTTATACAGACCTTTTTTCTAAATGCTTTCAGATATTGGGCTGATATTTAGTATGTGGACAAACCATGACTAGTAACAGATCAAGTTTAAGTTTCGTTTCGCTCTGCTAATTTTGGCCAAACTTTTGGGTTTACAACTTTGAAAATTGTTGAAAATCACAGTTGTACCGATTCTTTTCCTATACACCTCCAGATTTTGACCCGATTCTTGATATGTGAGACTATCATCATGATTGTGTCCACATGTGTTATTGAAATTGCAGATCTTTCAACTTTTTGATGCTCTGCTAATTTTGGCCAAAATTATGGGTTTATAACATTGAAAATTGTTGAAAATCACAGTTATACAGACTTTTTATCTATACGCCTCCAGATTTTGAGCTGATTCTTGATATGTGAGACTACCATCAAATTATACAGACTTTTTTTCTATACGCCTCCAGATTTTGAGCTGATTCTTTATATATGAGACTACTACCATGTTTGTGTTCACATGTGTTAATTGAAATTGCACATTTTTCAACCTTTTGAGACGGGGCCATTCGTGTCGCTTTAACACATCTAGTTTTTATTTTTTTGTTTTAGAAATGTCTGAGCATCCAGAAGAACAACACAATCTCGTGTAAAGATCATTGTTGTAACAGTAGTTTATGTAACAACCACTGTCCAAGACCACGTGAGTGTTATGCAGACCGATATTTTAACACTTTTAAGATATATCTAGATGTTTAACGTAGGACCTTTTAATCTGTCAATATAAATGGGCGTAAAATCAACAATAATATAAGTTATATGGTTTGCTACTGACTCTCTACGGATCTATAGCGAGTTAGTAAAATCCATAGGGGGTGGGGTTGGAGGTCTTATTCGCTATGGGTTTTTATTCACCTCTATTATCCGTAGGGGGGTCAGTAGTATAACGAATTTATCGCACACTGAACTTTTTCTGATGCATTTTGTTGAAAAATAAATAAGGAAACACAATATTAATAGATGACGTCACGATTAACGCATCATGAACCCCTATGAAATTGGGACGTTTCAGAATCTAAAGGACTATGGGTAAGTTCATTGTTCGTACACCAAAATGAAAATAGCGTTACGTCATTGGTTGAATTTCTATTGTTTATCACGTTTTAAACCAATCACAACGTTGTGGTGTACGCTTTTGAAAACATTACCCAGAATGCATTAGATTCTGAAACGGCGAATTTACTAACCCCGTACGGTTTCATAGGTGGTCATCAGTTCAGTTCAGTTTCTTGTATATTCCTCCATTAATTGTGGAGCACTACCCAAAGGGTATAGTTTTAGCAACTATGTACACCTTAAAACATAAGGAAACCTTTAATTATATACAGATGACTGAATTTGGTTATAATAATCACTAAATAATAAATATCATAATTAATTCATAGGGTTATCATAAAGTTTTAAAAATATATAAAATTCATATGTGCTGGGGGTGTAAGAAAACGTTAAGTAACAACTGCATATATTTACAAATAAGAATTAAATTGGTCTCAA
This sequence comes from Mytilus edulis, assembly GCF_963676685.1. Taxonomy (NCBI): domain Eukaryota; kingdom Metazoa; phylum Mollusca; class Bivalvia; order Mytilida; family Mytilidae; genus Mytilus; species Mytilus edulis. The sequence continues at coordinate 14,202 of NW_027269238.1, read as the reverse complement.
ATTAAACTTACTTACAATTTTTAGTTAAGAGTGCTATACATACATCAGGATCTATAATGAAAATAATATTTTATAAGATTTATGTAAAATGGTTGGGGTTTGGAAAAAAAATTAAGCTAATTATTTTCACGTGACGGCGTTAAACCAATCACGTGATAATTTACCCACGGTGCGATAAGAACAGTCTCCGGGACAAGTTTGCAATTCCGCTGAGTGCAAAAGTTGTCACCTTAATTTTTGGAGTTAAGTCAAAACAAAGTTGATAACTTGGTTGGTATTAGTTCCCTGATATTTGTCCTAAAATTTTTTGGATCTAGCACCACTGTTGAAAAAGTTATGCCCCTTTTTTCAACAATTTCCTCAGAGGAAAAGTACTTTTCCTCAAGGGAAATCAAATTTCCCTGAAGGAAAAAGATTTTTCCTCCAGGGAAATTGTTTTTTCCTCAAGGGAAAAAGATTTCCCTTAGGGAATTTGCTGCATAATTATTTCCTTTGAGGAAATTCTATTTCCTTTGAGGAAATTCTATTTCCTTTGAGGAAATTCTATTTCCTTAGAGGAAATTCTTTTTCCTTTGAGGAAATTTGCAGCTTCCAATTTTCCTTGGAGAAATACTTTTTCCTGTGAGGAAATTTGTAGCTTCAAATTTTCCTTGGAGGAAATACTTTTTCCTGTGAGGAAATTTTTGACAAACACTTTTCCTTGGAGGAAAATTCAAGACAACAAATTTCCTCTAAGGAAATCATTGGTCTTCAAATTTCCTCTAGGGAAATTTCTGAACATCAAATTTCCCTTAAGGAAATGTTTTTCCTCTATGGAAATTTCATAACAGTACAAACAGTATTAATATATTTTCTCCTAGACTGAATTATTGATACAAAAGATAATTAAAACTTTAATACTGTAATACAAATTTTCATGGTGAGTATTAAACATACAAAAACAAAAGGCTGACTGTTTAGCATGTTTAAGACAATACAATAATAAGCAAAATGCTATGAATATCATACCATTTGTGATGTTATTAATATTGTGCTCATATTTGCATATTAAATAAAATAAACACTTTTCATGTCAAATTAACTTGTCTTCTGTTTCAGCTGCTGTGTATTCGACCCCCTACATAACAGTTCAGTGCATAAATAATTCAATCCACAAGACATCTTCCTTCAATTGGTTGAATAAATTTTGGCAACGTATGTTCTTCAAACATCTTCTTTGTATATTTGATATGATGGAGCCATGTACATGAATTGATAAAGCAGGTGTTTATTTCGACAACAAACATGACAAAGATACTATTTTTTTTCTTAATTTCTCCATAATCCATCAGTTAATATGAATGTAGGTTGTTACATTTTACACAATTGTGTTCTTTGATAGTACTCCATTTTGTTTATAGCAATTTTGTAGGATTTTTTCTATTTCTTTTTCCAGAAAACCCCACAGTTGAGTTCATTTCACATTAATAATTCAATTAGCACATTATGCAGAAAAGTATTAACAATTAAGTTTCCTCTTCAGTATAGACCTGCAGGACCTGTTGATGATCATAAAAACCAAGATATCTGACCTATAAATACACAAAATAAAAAAAAAATGTTATAAATGGAGAAAAAAAACAGCAATATAAATAAGCTTATTTTATCATGTTTTAATGAACATTTTGAGAAACTTTCATTTGATATTCTTACTTGTCATGCTTATGAGTTCTCTTATTTCAGTGCTTTGTGTCCAAGATTTAATATTCGTTGTTTAGTGCCTTGCAGTGATATTTAAAGTTGAGCCACTTGCAATAGTTGTTATAGAATGTTCATATGTTGTGTTAATATTTGAACCACTGTCCTATATTATGGTCAGGTTGAGTGCTCACAGACATGAGGCCTAAATTAATATATTGTTTGTTTCCCTAATCCCTATTCTGACAAGCCAGGTGTGGGTAGGTAGGTAGGTAAATAATTTTATTTTTCCCAAAAGCCTGAATATTATCGGATGATCCGGCAAGCCCGAAAATCAGAAATGAATAAAATAATATTTGGCTTAGTTTTGACAATAAAATTTTATGAGTAGGGCCATTTTTGCAGGGTCGGTCAGGATTGGAGAAACAAACAATATTTTATATTAGGCATGATTTTTTTTTATTAATTGTTATTGACTTTGAACATGTTGAACTAAATTGGATTGTTTAAATCTTTATATGTTGAGATCTTTAATGGATGACCTATAAAGGAAGTGTTTTCTCATTATTGAAGGCAGGCCCATGATTGGCCTTTAATTTCTTGCATCCGCTTCATTGAACTCTGGTGGATAAGTCACTCATTTACCATACCACATTTTCTTATTTTTATATGAGTCATCATTCAAAGGCAATTTCTTTTATTACTGTAATTCAGAAATTATCGAAACTTTTTAGTAATGCGAATAATGTGACTGGGTGAGTATCTCAAAAATAAGAAATCATATTTTGATAACAGAAACATATATATATATATATATCATGTAACTATATAGATCTTTATGCAGATTTTTTTTGTAATCACAATAAGTTTTCCCTTCCCTGAAAAATCTGAATTTACAGTATATAGAAGTGGTCTTACCATTTAGGCCTTGTTGTATTCTGTTTATCTTGTTTTGCGCTCATTTCTATTGTAACTGTTTATATTTTTCATCATTTTTCTACATTTCTTGTCCTATAAAACATAAAAAGGGTAAAAACTATTATAAAACATCAGTTTGTGTTTTTCTTTATATTCAGTTATATTTAAAAAGAATGGAATATTTGTGCTATTTCATTTCACAAACTTTTTGCCAGTCATGACTTTCAAAGACTTTCACCCTGATCAATAGTTTAAAAAACAAACATTCCCATACTTTTTCTTTGTGTTCGTACTAATTTTTCATTTGACAACAGAGACATGATTCAACTATTCTTCTAAAATTTGTTTCGCTTGACTACGTTAAACTCTGAAATATTGTTAACAGTATAATCTGTATGTGTCTCACTTGTCAAAATTTCAAATTAATATATAAATCAGATAAAAATGCTATGCATGGCTCAGCTTGATACAAACGTACAGGTTGAACCCAGAACAGTTGGGGCAAGTATGGACACAACATTCAAGCTCAATACAACTCTGAATTTTAAATTTGGATTGTGATTCAATAGTTGATGCAGCATAGGTTTCTGACACAGAATGAATGCGGTCCAAGTACTTAAAAATTTTAAATTGACAATTAACCTCTAAAATGGTCCAATATTCAAAATCTCAATACATGGTTAGATACAGCATAATCAACATGATCAAAGAACCCCAATAATTCATTTTTTGGTGAAATCAAATAAAGTTAAATTTTGGACCTTTTAGAACTCAATGTGGACCAATTTGATAATGGGTCAAAATATCAAAAATCTTAATGAATGGTTAGATTCAGCATATCAAAGAGCCCCATATAATCAATTTTTGTTGAAATCAAACAAAGTAAAATTTTGGACCCCAATTTGGATCAACTTGAATTTGGGCCCATAATAAAAAAATCTAAGTAAATATTCAGATTCAGCATATTAATCTGAACACCAAGGATTTAAATATTGTTAAAATCAAAATAAGTTTAATTTTGGACCCTTTGGACCTTAAGGTAGACCAATTTAAACAGGACCAAAAAACTAGGAATCTAAATACACAGTTAGATTTGGCATATCAAAGAACTCCAATAATTCAATTTTCTATAAAATCAAACAAAGTTTAATATTGGCCCCTATTGGCCCCTAATTCATGTAATTCCTAAACTCTGAACAAAACTCTGGTCACAAACCTTGTGTTTGAATTTCATAGATTTCTATTACTTGTACTAAAGTTATTAAGCGAAAACTAAATGTCCTGGGACAACGACGACTACATGATAAAATTGAGAATGGAAAAAGGGAATGTGTCAAAGAGACAACAACCTGACCATAGATTTGAGGGTTGGAATCCTTTTCTTTTACCGAGCAATGCATTTGAATGTGAGATATAGTTGGAACCCCTCTTTGCTCTTGGTTGGGACCCCCCTTTTAAAATGGCTGGATCCGCCCCTGAGAAGCATTATAGAAAAATCTATAAGCTTTAACTCAAAATAAGGATAATTTTATTTTTAAAGGGCAGGCACAGATCCAGAGGGGGGTTCAAGGGATTGGAACCCCCCTTTTTTTGGATAATCAATGCATTTGAATAGGGACATGTAATTGGACCCCCCCCCCCCCCTTTCCCCTTTTGTCCTGGGTTAGAATCCCACCCCACCCCTTTTTAAAATGACTGGATCCGCCCCATAAGGGTCTATAATTAAGTTTGACAACATCAGACGACATACTACTTTATCAAAAAAAAATGCCACATTTCATCCAATTTAATTTCATCCCTTACTTGCTACATGTATTTCATCCATAATATTTAAAGAAATAAATTTGGGAGGAGTATGATTTTAATTCATTTGTAATTTGCAAGTTATTAACTATCCAAACTAGAGACCTAATAGAGTAGATATACTTGACTAATTTAAATCAAACTTGGGGTGACTGGGAACAAAGATTTAAGGGAATAGATGACAGTTTACCTACAATGACCTAGTTGCATAGCAATAGCATACATTAATAAAGACTACATGGTCATTCTAATGTTTAAACGTGGTTTAAACTTTGGGTGTTCATTTTTTAATGTTTAACATGTTTAAAGCTAACAATTTCAACTACATACATGTATCAAGATTTGATCCTACATTATTTAAATATTGAAAAAAATAGCTTTTTAAATTTGGATCTATATATAATTGTGAATGTCACATGGATGTATTTTAATGTAAAGCATCTGAAAAATCATTAGCCGTCTCATATTTATTTCAGTTCTTCAAAAGGCAAATTTATATGAGCTTATGCTGAAAATAGAGATTTCTTATTAAGGAGAAATCCCTGCCCCCCTTTTTGTGTGAAAAATTTTGTTGATTATATAGGGAATCACAGAAACATGACTGAGGCAAGCATCCCCCATCTGAACCCCCCCCCACCACCCCCCCCCCCCCCCCCCTGAATATGTTGTTTTAGCTTGTGTAGGTGTACGTCAGTAAGGAGGCAACCATTTGATTTGTAGGCCGGGTGAAAAATGTGATTAATCTTGCTTTGTAAACTTGTGCTATAAATAAAAATTACCAATCCATTAAAAAATCCGTGCGCCCAATCTCATCCAGTGAAATAGATTATAGTCTGTTTTCGAAGTTATATGGAAGTAAGTTAGTAGTCCAGATAAGTATGACGCAGTGCAAGGCATTTTTTCTAAGGAGAAGTGTAGAATGGGGGAATGGAACCAATAAATTGATCGGATCCGAAATGTTCTTCCCAGTAAAGGAGCACCTATTATTTTGTAGGTAATTATTATTAGTGTCGGTGGTCTCACAAGTAAATCAGAGTGAATATTGCATGCACATTAAAATTAGCAGAGAAGAGACAATTATCAACTTGTGTATTATTCATTTTCTCGCAGTTATTTACGGTAAATCAGCTATATAGACATAGGAAGATGTGGTGTATGTATATAATATATCCGAAAACAGGTTTCGGTTCTAGTACTATAGTGGCTATAGTATATGACTTTTAAATAACAATTATCAATTATATCTGTATTCTGTGGCGGGTCGAAGGGGATGGAATCCGGGGTTGGCCTCCCCTAGCATTTTGTGAGCAATCATTGCATAAATGATAATCTCGGGAATCCTCTCAAGTTCCTATATACAAGGTGATAGGACGTCCCGTTGGAATAGGTTACCTGTGCATCAAGAAAAGTTTTAAGGCATAGCGTGAAAAGGTAACCTATTCCAACGGAACCGAACGTCCTATCACCTTGTATATAGGAACCTTAAAAATATGTGAATAGGTCGGGAAAAACTCTCTTTTGACACTTAGGTATTGCACTGTTGCATTACACACCAATCAAAACGCAAACAATATGGGAAAAGATAACATTTTAACCTACACAATATATGAATAAGGTATACACTTTTGAAATCTAAATTATATGAAAAGGGTGGGGTAAGCGTAGAAAACCAGCGGCAACGACACCCCTTATTTAATGGAGACATGTAGTTGGAACCCCCTTTATCATGGCTGGATCCGCCCATGATTTTACATGTAAATCAAGCCCGGGTATTTGTTGTCATAACGGTAACCACGAAAGGGGGGAGGGGGCTAATTAAAAGCACGAGGAATTATAAATATACAATTCAACAGGGGTAGAGTGCATCGAGGAATGGGAATTAAAATTGTCTCTTCACGATGATCGAAAAAAGTATCTTGCTGAATAATGAGCTTCAAGGCGAAAACAAGGCATGTGAAATACTAATAACATACGATCACATACACTTCTTTTTTTATACGTTGTATGGACAAACCCATAAATCCCTCAACAAAAATTGCTTGATTCATGTCATATCAAATAAATTACAGCGCGGAAAGGTAACTTTAATTTAATATCAAAACTAAATTTTTGTTATATTTTTCAATAAATTTATAAATCTTAATTAGGCATGCGTTGCGTGAGTTCCATTTCATGAGACCTACACAGATTTCTATAAAACAAATCAAAAATTATAAATACAGTTTTTCAATTCTTTCCGGCATAGATTAAAAAAAAATATGTATATAATCTATATACGATTTGGTTGAATTATTTCACTTCATTTTAATGATAAATCCTTTAGTTCTTAAATTTTTAATTAAAATGAATTTATCATTTTGATATCTAACGATAAACTTTTTAAATTGAAGTGACATGGTCAGTAACCTAATTAGTTGCATGGGCTGATTACCATCTTACAGGTGACCCAGTAATTTTCCATATGACAGTAGCGTGTACCCTCGGGGTTATATCGGGGTGTGTATAACTTATTTTCTGGGGAACATCCTGTCCACGTGTAGTACTTAGCATATATTGCAACAGATGACATTAAACAAATTTTTCTTTGTAGCATCGGAGGCAATTTCATGTTCGACCACACAAAATATTTCACAAAAAAGATATGATAAAATCAAAAGAAAAAGATAAAGAAATATTAACAAATAAAGGTGGAATTGAGTAAACGGGGATTCGTGTTTTTATGAGCTTATTTTCAGTGGACAACAACAAATGGAAGTTTTTAACGACCTTGTGTGACCTATAGTTGTTAATGTTTGTGTCATTTTGGTCTTTTGTGGATAGTTGTCTCATTGGCAATCATACCACATCTTTTTGACTGGCTATATACATGATATAATATATATAGCACTTACACGGTCGGTCCAGTGGACATATTTCATACTAGATAACTTATACAGTAATTCTTTTTATATATATGAAAATTATTGTCCGATCTGATAAACGTACCTATAATGTACAGAATTTTGAACAGCTTCAAATATATGGGGTCCGGAGAAACACCGCAAAGGACCTCCTTAGTGCACTAAGAACAAAAATGTGCACTAAGGACCTACTCCTTTCATAATTTTAAATTATATTTTTTCTAATGTTTTCTCGACACGTGCCTCAAAAGTTGATTGTCACCTTTAGTATAATCGATAGCAATTCATGTTCGCTCAACCTTGGCCCGTGAATAATCTACTAGTATACTGATTAAACATGTATATGGTATTTCAAATTGTTCTCTATTTTTTTTCATTTGTATGTTTTTGCCGTATTTATTCTGTCTGCTATATTTTTTACTTCTAAATTAATAGCGTATTTTCAACTCTTTTCAGTTTGGGATTTTTCATCCTTTTAATTTTAAAAAGACAAATAATTGTGAACACTTCACGGAAAAGTGAGGATTTTATCAATATTTCGATTTGAGCGTTACTGATGAGTCTTGTGTAGACGAAACGCGCGTCTGGCGTACTAAATTATAATCCTGGTACTTTTGATAACTATCACAGCAATGTTTTTAAACATGTTTAGGAAAGGAACATATTTCTGGTTCGATGTTTATATACAAATGCATTACAAGTATAAATATGTATAGGTTGATGTTTAGTCCCTTCGATGTTTTAGACTGTAAATAAATTATGACCAATTTATTTCTGACATCTTCTTCATTTTTAACTTTTGTGGATAGGTGTTTCATTGACAGCCGTACCACATCTCCTTTCGCTTATTTTTGTTGTATATATTTTTTAATTCACTTTCCTTGTCTTTTAAAATATAAAGTAAGTAAGTAAGTAAGTAAGTAAATTGTTTATTATAGTGACATGTGTAAATCAGCATAAATTTGTACAAAATATAATTACATATATAATACATCCGGCCCAATGGACCAATAAGTCACCTTTTACTGTTAGTTCAATATAAATGTTCTAATATCACGTGTCAATTGCCAATTTAAATTTAAATACAGATAATTATAGATTAAGAATTAACGATTGTAAAAGTTCATATATTATTCAACTAATGTTTGTGAAAAAGTTTAAGAATGTTAACTAGAGTAAACTGTTTGTTTTCTACGGAAAAGTGACGCTGCTAAGTATTTAGCTATTTTCCTTGGATGGTTCACCATTAGAAATGTTAATTTTCCCTGCTCATCTAGTTGCGTAAAGTCAGGCACCATTAATATCTCGCTAAAAACAGTTTGTCTGATATCATTATAAAATGTGCAGTTTATAAGAAAATGTAGCTCACTTTTAACATTTTGAGAATTACAAAATCGGCATAGTCTGTTTTCTACTGGTTCCCCAATATATCTACCAGTCTCAATTCTGATCGGTCGTGTTTCGTAAGATTTAGTTTTACATAGTGCTCTAGTTCGAAGTTTGTTTTAAAGTTTAAGTAAGATCGTAGCTTTGGTTTATTTATCAAGGACTCTCTCCATATATCACTGTAATAAGTTCGTACAATTTGTTCAAAAGATTCTAAATCCACCATTGTTCTACTTTCGTAATAATGTAACATATTAAGTTTAGTGAAAATATCTTTAGTGTCACTACACCAATTGTTTGTGCAACGATCATAATCCATATTGAACACCACTTTCGTTAATCGGTCGTCTTTAAACGATAAAAGCATATTCCAGTATCGGATAATGTTCACCCAATGCCGAAACTGACTTGGTATCCATCCAGTATCCCCATACAGTGCTAGAATTGGTGCAAATCTGTGAACGCCTAAGTAATATCGAATTGCTCTGTTCTGTACGTTGTCTATTGATTGGAACTTCCTATATATTTATTCCATTATTTTTATTTGATGCCGAAAATAAGAATACGAAGTTATTTGTTAAATGCTATAAATAAGCGAAGTAAAACAACCGTTAATAATTATGTATATGAGCATTATATCTATTTATAAAATATTTTAAATACAAGCAGACATACCATTTGTGACACCAATTTCATTTATTTCCAAATCTTAAAATCATACATTTCCGTTCTTTAGCGTTTCTTAATAATGGCAGAACGGGCTTAAGAGTCATATGATTAAGTTAACTAAATAATTTAGTTTTCCCACATCATTAGCGGATTTAGGGGGTTTAAAGCCAATCCAAGGCTGCTATCTCTATATTTTATTATATATATCTTTATTAGCCTCCCTTAGAGTGATACAACAATTGCAAAACGGGTAGATACGATCTGTAATCAAATAATTAACCTTATAAAATTAATACTTAAAATTTTATTTAGAGTAACCATATGCCGGATGAACAAAAAGTGTGCCATTTATTGAAAAACATATGGTTTGGTATAACATGAAAACTTCTCTAGTGTTTTAAACATTTCTCACATAACCCCTCCCCCAAACCCCCACTTCAAGCTCTGGATCCGCGCCTGCCCATAGTGCTTATTACATTATAAAATAAAATGGTATTCATCTTCAATTGTTGAAATAAAGATGAATTGTTAAAAAAAAAAGCATTGACACCAGTTTAAAGTTATCGTTCATAGAAGACAGTTATGATTTATTCTATAATTCTCTTTTTTAAACGTAATATAATTTTACCTCTTGGAGTTTTTCTATATGTTACTTCTGTAATCGGATTTTGAAGAACCCCATGGACACCACATACTCTCAAATGTCTTTCAAGGAATAATGATAGTATGTAAACTCTTGTGTTGTTAGTAAGGAAATGAAATATCAAAAGCATTTGTTTCTCAATTTTTATCTCAAAAAAGGGTTCTTTAAATAATAAAAAAAGCTTGCATAGCAATTTCCTTAAAAACTAAATATATATAACAAAGGCAAAGTTTTAAAACACAAAATTTATTTTTAATTTTTCTTTCATAAACTTGAATTTATACCACGCTAAACCGTTAGGTTAACAACCATTGATTAATCAATAAGTAACGATCATAAGACAATTGTTTATTGGATTAGGTTGATTGAACATGATGATTCGGGAATCTGCAATAAACTGTTGGTCACGTGGCGAGTGGCAGGCGTTGATTAAAAAGTCATTTAACTTCAAAATTACAAAATCTATTGATACCTAACTTTATAGATTTGAGGTATTTAATCATATCCTCTTATATTCATCTTCGCTGTGATCTTAAAACATCGTTTTAGTGTCCTTAATGCAAAAACTTTCTTCTTAGTGCACTAAGAAGTCTTTTGCGGTATTTCTACACACCGAACTATATGGCCTTATTATTGGTAATATACCATATTAGTGTCACTAATGGCTTAACGTGTTACCAAATTAAAAAGAAGAAATAGGCTCAAACCGCATTTTTAACTTTAGATTTTTTTTCAATCCCAAAATAGAGAAGAGGTCCGGTATACAGACTTATTAAAAAGTCCAGATGAGAAGTTTAACTTGCTTTTCTATTCCCGGCACTTTTAACTTAACGCATGCAAAAAAAAATTCAGTACCTGGTTACAGTTGCGCATTGACAAATTATAATCTTTCGATTAAATGATCTTAAATCTATATGGTCTTTATTTTAAAAGTTATAAAATCTAAATGTAAAGTGATCTAAAATGTTCAATATAAATGAGTATTTTCGCTGTGAAATGAATCTAAGGTCGTCTAAAAGTGTATACATGTGTATTTGACCCGACTACTGACTACATAGTAAACTATTCAGTATGTACCTATAAGGGGGGTCTGAGCGGGACTCGGGATTGTCGAGGCGTATTTTTTGTAAACGTGACACATGAAAGTCAAATTATGAGGGAGGGTAGGAGGGGTACTGATCCCAAAATCCCGAGCTTAAAATCACGAAATCCCGGGCTTAAAAAACACGAAATCCAGAGGTCCCGAAATTCGAAAAAAGAATTATCGTATCCCGAAAGGGTCAATCCCGAAATCCAGAGCTTAAAAACACCCGATCCCGCAGTCCCGATAAAGGTCGTATCCTCCCTCAAATTATTGTGCCGTGAAAACGCGAAATGAATTTTAGCGGGACATGGGAAATTACAAAAATAGCAGAATTGTTCACTTACATAGTGTACGCGGGATGGCATCATGCGAGAATCTAAAAAAATAAGTAGTAACTAAGCGGGATCCGTGAACAGAACCCCCAATGAGACCCCCATTAGTTGTGGCTTATTTTGGTCTTTTTAGTTAGTTTCTTTCCCCTACATTACTTGACCGTTTTTGTAAAACAACAGCACTCGAGGTCTGACAGTATTTTACCAAGAAATGCACAAAATATTCAAAAAGAAGGCCTAGAAAATTTAAATATTGGTATGCACACATACTCCCCTATCAGCACAGACAATTATATTTTTGTAAAGGCGCCAAACTCGTTTCTAATATTTATAATAGAACCGAAAAGAAAATGGAAATGGAAATGGGGAATGTATCAAAGAGATAACAACATGACCAAAGAGCAGATAACAGCCATAGGTCACCGATGGGTCTTCATTGCAACGAGAAAATCCCGCAACCTGAGTTTGGGGTGGATCTAGTCATATAAAGGAGGGGTTCCTAACCCAGGACAATTTTTTTTTTTGGGGGGGGGGGGGGGGTGTCCAACTACATGTCCCCATTCAAATGCATTGATCGTCCAATAAAGAAAGGGGGTTCCAACATGTCCAACCTTCAGCCCCCCCCCCCCCTGGATCCGTGCCTGTGAGGCATGCTTTAGCTTGCCATTAAACAAAAATGTATACTAGTTGAGTGATAATGGACGTCATACTAACATGACTAAACTCTTCAATATAAAAAAAAGAAACTAAAATAAAAATCATACAAAGGTCACAAAGGCCATAACTTCTGGCTCCGGAATTAGGAAAAGTGCAAAATGCAGTGAGGATAAAAGCCTTTACTGTAAATTCCTGAAATTACAATTATATAAATCATCTCACATCTTTGTGCATTTCTTGAAATTGGTCATATTAATAAATGCATGCAATATTTTCAGAAAATTTCAATATATAGGCTTTTAAAAGTCAATCTTGTGCATGATTATCAATGATTATACTCGCACAATTAACACATGTGGTTCTCAAAACTCAGAGGTGTCTATGCTATTTATGACAACATTTTAATCAAGTATAAATTTACAAAATATGTTTAGAACTATATGATTTTTAGGTTTTTAAGCATAGATATAGTAGGTCAGGATCTGCGAACTCTCACTGACTGACTGAGCACATGAATTCAACACTAGTTTTTGGTGATGTTGGTGTTGCTTAGTGTTTTGTTTTGTTTTTCTTTTCTGCATCTTATGTTTTGCCTTGGCATTGTCAGTTTCTCTTCATTGCCTTTGTTTTTTTTTGTTATGTTAAATAACAAGTCACAAGAGAGAAAAAAACAAAAAAAATATGTGAAAAAATGGCTTAGTTCAGTATATATTAAGGACAGAGATAACAAATAGCTAAATAAGAAAAAAGAAAAAAGAAAATTCCTTTTCTATGTACAGTCAATTGTCTGATAATCTAGAAGATAGCCTGATTTGCTCTTAATTCTCCTGAATTCTAGCAGGTACTTTATTCCAACTTTTTTAATTCAAACAAACCATGTCTTAGATAGTCTTGGAATTAGAATACATTAATCATAAATTTTCATAATACTTTGGTGAATTATCTATTGATATAATCATGATAATTAAGCTCCTTTTAAATTTTTAGGGATTTTAAATTTTTAATTTAAAGTTAGGGATTTTATTCATAAAAGCGGGGATTTTTCCAGTACGTATACTATTAATAATGCTTTGAGCAATTTTCATGAAACTTGGTGAATTATTTTTGTATAACATAAACATGATAATTTTCCTTTTAATTTAAAAAAAAAATCTGATTTATGTCATTGTACTATCATGACTTGGGATTAGGATAGTCTCAAGAATGCTTTCACAAATTTTTATGAAACTTTGGTGAATTGTTTTTATATCTTTACAAACTCCCTTTTTATTGTTATGACCCAAAGTGGAGGGGGCATAATGTTTAACACTTGTCAGATCGTTTGTCCGTCTGTCCCAAAGTTGTTTTTTGTTCTCTTACAGTGCTTTAGTTTGCCTCAACCAAATTCAATTAAACTTTTACAAAAGCTTGTTATCACAATTCTCATATCAAGTTTGAATTTTGGTGATGTCAGTGTTACTGTACTAGAGTATCAGAGTTATGCCCCTTTAGAAATGGGGAAAATATGCTGAATTTTTGGTTTCCTGTTCTCTAAAATTTAGTTTGTCTCAACCAAATGTTATGAAATCAATACACAATGCTTATCATCACAAAATACAGATTAAGTTTGAATTTTGGTAGTGTCTCTTTTACTAAATTCTATAGTTATGTTCTTTAAAAATGGAAAAAAATGTTTCGGCCTTCTAACTTAAGTTTCCCTCAACCAAATTTTATTAAACTTTAAAAAAATACTTTTTATCACAATTTTAATCAGATCAATTTCAAATTTTGGTAGTAAAACTTTTACCGTTCATCAGTTATGTTCCTTTAAAACTTTGAATAATATGCAAGTTGGAGTATCATTCCCTATTTATCATGTATATTTTTTTATAAGATGCAGAGTTAAGGAACTTTAGTTGTTGCAAAGTTATTTTAAAATTGTCCATTTTTAAAAACTTTGAAAGGTTTTAGAAATTTATGGATTTGTTAAAAAAATCACAGCCTTAAACTGATAGTCACTTGAGATATATATCTATAAATGGAGCCAAATTATATACATGTTTTATGTCAATAAATACCACTGTTTGTGCATGTTTTGTTTTTTTTGGAGGGCAGGGGTCTTATTTGCACAGTGCTCATAGTTTTTTAGTCGAT
>NW_027269237.1:0-29919 GCF_963676685.1 Mytilus edulis | reverse complement strand
AAATTGTTGCATGGTATTAGTCACAAATAAAATATAGCTTGTCCCATATTCTAAATCTCTCTGTCTTCTCTGCAATTTTTTTCTACTATAAAGTCCATGTGTACTTGCCTAGTTTTACTATCTTCCACTCTCTGGATCGTGCAGTAAGTGTTTAGTTTTGCTTCTATCTTAAACCTGAAATTTTTTTTTATACAAATTCTAGATCTGTTCAAAATTGCTACTTCCTAACTTTATATATCAAACATTTTGACACTTCTGTGTCTACGACCATATCACGTTGAAAACACCGGTTCTCGTCCGATCACCGAAGTTAAGCAACGTCGAGCCCGGTTAGTACTTGGATGGGTGACCGCCTGGGAATACCGGGTGTTGTAGACATTTTTTGTACCTATAATTTTGCATTTCTACCAAACAATTAATGTAAAGTTTTGCTTCTGAAAAAAATCTGTTTTATATAAATTTCTTTTCAAAAATGCTACTACCTAACCTTATATATCAAAAATTTTAACACTTCTGTGTCTACGACCATATCACGTTGAAAACACCGGTTCTCGTCCGATCACCGAAGTTAAGCAACGTCGAGCCCGGTTAGTACTTGGATGGGTGACCGCCTGGGAATACCGGGTGTTGTAGACATTTTTTTACTTATAATTTTGCATTCCTACCAAACATAATTGTTCTATGATTTTTTTTACTAATTTACTTGGATGTAATATTCAACATATCTAGCTATCAATGAATGAAGAAAACAGAAAATAAATCATTCATAAATTTATTTATTTTTCAATACCCATCTGCATGGTGAAATATTTTTACGTGAAATACATGCAAGTCAAGTTATATACACTTAAGAATTCCACTCCTTCCACATGCATGTGGCTACATATATATATTTTTTTTTTAAATTAGGTCGTCTGTGATAATATGGTATCCGCCTTTTGTCGTCATTTGAAATCGCCTCTTTCTTTTTGACCAGGGCTTATATGATTCACTATTTTTCTGAAAGAATTCTGATTAGCAAAAATTCATTATAGCAAAAACAAATAATAAACAATAAATACTAATTATAGCTTGTAAAGTTCCAGTAAAAAATTCGAATATTTGAAACGTCTTTCATCTCGGTCAAGGAAGTCCCGCTTTCGAAGTTTGCCATCTTTGTGTGCTTTCATATCGAAGGCAAAATCTAAATTTTTGGGAAGTCTCTTTATTTCTACGTATATCTGAAAGCAAAAACATATAAAGAAATGATTTTACTACAAAGGTATATCATTTTTACGGCACAATCTAGTTTTTGTGAAATAATACAACACGTTTTCTGATGAAGAATCGCACGAGAGAAATTGACAAGTTGTACATTAATCGTAAA
The DNA here is from genome assembly GCF_963676685.1 of Mytilus edulis. Lineage (NCBI taxonomy): Eukaryota > Metazoa > Mollusca > Bivalvia > Mytilida > Mytilidae > Mytilus > Mytilus edulis. The sequence continues at coordinate 28,553 of NW_027269237.1, read as the reverse complement.
TATTTCTTTACTCGTGGTATTTTGTTTAATTCTTATGACATATTCTGAAAGAAAAATTCCTGCTGAAGATTTTCGTGTATGATTTATATATCAAAACGTACAATTTATTTGAAACAAATGATTAAAACTTGTCGAACAAGCACACAGATTTTCTTGTCGATCTGTTTGAATTAGATTGTCATGAAAGTTTAAGGGTGCTCTCGTCGAGGTCCGCGTTAGATAGATAATTACACTATGTCAGTGAGGTTTGGAAAACATTGTAATCTGTCGTTCATTCGCACACATCGTTCAACAACCAAAACCGCAAAATGTCAGACGCACCAGCACCAGTAGTAAAGACCCCAGCTAAGTCACCAAAGAAGAAAGTTGCAGCTAAACCAAAGAAAGTAGCTACTCATCCAAAATACAGCGAGATGGTCGGAAAGGCTATATCTGCTTTGAAAGAGCGTGGAGGCTCCAGCCGTCAAGCCATCCTTAAGTATATCTTAGCAAACTTCAGCGTTGGTAGCGATGCAAAAACAGTAAACACTCACTTGAAGTTAGCTCTGAAATCAGGAGTGAAGAGCAATAGCTTGAAACAGTCGAAGGGTACCGGCGCTTCTGGAAGCTTTAAGATTGGGGAAGTGGCTAAACCAGCTAAGAAACCAGCAAAGAAAGTAGTTAAACCTAAAGCCGCCAAGCCAAAGAAGGCAAAGACACCTACCAAAAAGACTGCCGCAAAGAAACCTGCAGCAAAGAAACCAGCAGGTGAAAAGAAAGCAGCTAAACCAAAAGCAAAGAAACCAGCTGCAAAGAAACCTGCTGCAAAACCTGCTGCCAAATCTGCAAAGAAAGCCACAAAATCTCCCAAGAAGACAAAGGCTGCAGCTAAACCAAAGAAGGCAAAGACACCAAAGAAGAAGTAAATAAAGGAAGCATCCTGATGCTTTTAAAGCTTAAACAGCCCTTTTAAGGGCTACCAAAATTTTTCAAAAAGAGTCTGAAATTGTTGCATGGTATTAGTCACAAATAAAATATAGCTTGTCCCATATTCTAAATCTCTCTGTCTTCTCTGCAATTTTTTTCTACTATAAAGTCCATGTGTACTTGCCTAGTTTTACTATCTTCCACTCTCTGGATCGTGCAGTAAGTGTTTAGTTTTGCTTCTATCTTAAACCTGAAATTTTTTTTTATACAAATTCTAGATCTGTTCAAAATTGCTACTTCCTAACTTTATATATCAAACATTTTGACACTTCTGTGTCTACGACCATATCACGTTGAAAACACCGGTTCTCGTCCGATCACCGAAGTTAAGCAACGTCGAGCCCGGTTAGTACTTGGATGGGTGACCGCCTGGGAATACCGGGTGTTGTAGACATTTTTTGTACCTATAATTTTGCATTTCTACCAAACAATTAATGTAAAGTTTTGCTTCTGAAAAAATCTGTTTTATATAAATTTCTTTTCAAAAATGCTACTACCTAACCTTATATATCAAAAATTTTAACACTTCTGTGTCTACGACCATATCACGTTGAAAACACCGGTTCTCGTCCGATCACCGAAGTTAAGCAACGTCGAGCCCGGTTAGTACTTGGATGGGTGACCGCCTGGGAATACCGGGTGTTGTAGACATTTTTTTACTTATAATTTTGCATTCCTACCAAACATAATTGTTCTATGATTTTTTTTACTAATTTACTTGGATGTAATATTCAACATATCTAGCTATCAATGAATGAAGAAAACAGAAAATAAATCATTCATAAATTTATTTATTTTTCAATACCCATCTGCATGGTGAAATATTTTTACGTGAAATACATGCAAGTCAAGTTATATACACTTAAGAATTCCACTCCTTCCACATGCATGTGGCTACATATATATATTTTTTTTTTAAATTAGGTCGTCTGTGATAATATGGTATCCGCCTTTTGTCGTCATTTGAAATCGCCTCTTTCTTTTTGACCAGGGCTTATATGATTCACTATTTTTCTGAAAGAATTCTGATTAGCAAAAATTCATTATAGCAAAAACAAATAATAAACAATAAATACTAATTATAGCTTGTAAAGTTCCAGTAAAAAATTCGAATATTTGAAACGTCTTTCATCTCGGTCAAGGAAGTCCCGCTTTCGAAGTTTGCCATCTTTGTGTGCTTTCATATCGAAGGCAAAATCTAAATTTTTGGGAAGTCTCTTTATTTCTACGTATATCTGAAAGCAAAAACATATAAAGAAATGATTTTACTACAAAGGTATATCATTTTTACGGCACAATCTAGTTTTTGTGAAATAATACAACACGTTTTCTGATGAAGAATCGCACGAGAGAAATTGACAAGTTGTACATTAATCGTAAATATTTCTTTACTCGTGGTATTTTGTTTAATTCTTATGACATATTCTGAAAGAAAAATTCCTGCTGAAGATTTTCGTGTATGATTTATATATCAAAACGTACAATTTATTTGAAACAAATGATTAAAACTTGTCGAACAAGCACACAGATTTTCTTGTCGATCTGTTTGAATTAGATTGTCATGAAAGTTTAAGGGTGCTCTCGTCGAGGTCCGCGTTAGATAGATAATTACACTATGTCAGTGAGGTTTGGAAAACATTGTAATCTGTCGTTCATTCGCACACATCGTTCAACAACCAAAACCGCAAAATGTCAGACGCACCAGCACCAGTAGTAAAGACCCCAGCTAAGTCACCAAAGAAGAAAGTTGCAGCTAAACCAAAGAAAGTAGCTACTCATCCAAAATACAGCGAGATGGTCGGAAAGGCTATATCTGCTTTGAAAGAGCGTGGAGGCTCCAGCCGTCAAGCCATCCTTAAGTATATCTTAGCAAACTTCAGCGTTGGTAGCGATGCAAAAACAGTAAACACTCACTTGAAGTTAGCTCTGAAATCAGGAGTGAAGAGCAATAGCTTGAAACAGTCGAAGGGTACCGGCGCTTCTGGAAGCTTTAAGATTGGGGAAGTGGCTAAACCAGCTAAGAAACCAGCAAAGAAAGTAGTTAAACCTAAAGCCGCCAAGCCAAAGAAGGCAAAGACACCTACCAAAAAGACTGCCGCAAAGAAACCTGCAGCAAAGAAACCAGCAGGTGAAAAGAAAGCAGCTAAACCAAAAGCAAAGAAACCAGCTGCAAAGAAACCTGCTGCCAAATCTGCAAAGAAAGCCACAAAATCTCCCAAGAAGACAAAGGCTGCAGCTAAACCAAAGAAGGCAAAGACACCAAAGAAGAAGTAAATAAAGGAAGCATCCTGATGCTTTTAAAGCTTAAACAGCCCTTTTAAGGGCTACCAAAATTTTTCAAAAAGAGTCTGAAATTGTTGCATGGTATTAGTCACAAATAAAATATAGCTTGTCCCATATTCTAAATCTCTCTGTCTTCTCTGCAATTTTTTTCTACTATAAAGTCCATGTGTACTTGCCTAGTTTTACTATCTTCCACTCTCTGGATCGTGCAGTAAGTGTTTAGTTTTGCTTCTATCTTAAACCTGAAATTTTTTTTTATACAAATTCTAGATCTGTTCAAAATTGCTACTTCCTAACTTTATATATCAAACATTTTGACACTTCTGTGTCTACGACCATATCACGTTGAAAACACCGGTTCTCGTCCGATCACCGAAGTTAAGCAACGTCGAGCCCGGTTAGTACTTGGATGGGTGACCGCCTGGGAATACCGGGTGTTGTAGACATTTTTTGTACCTATAATTTTGCATTTCTACCAAACAATTAATGTAAAGTTTTGCTTCTGAAAAAATCTGTTTTATATAAATTTCTTTTCAAAAATGCTACTACCTAACCTTATATATCAAAAATTTTAACACTTCTGTGTCTACGACCATATCACGTTGAAAACACCGGTTCTCGTCCGATCACCGAAGTTAAGCAACGTCGAGCCCGGTTAGTACTTGGATGGGTGACCGCCTGGGAATACCGGGTGTTGTAGACATTTTTTTACTTATAATTTTGCATTCCTACCAAACATAATTGTTCTATGATTTTTTTTACTAATTTACTTGGATGTAATATTCAACATATCTAGCTATCAATGAATGAAGAAAACAGAAAATAAATCATTCATAAATTTATTTATTTTTCAATACCCATCTGCATGGTGAAATATTTTTACGTGAAATACATGCAAGTCAAGTTATATACACTTAAGAATTCCACTCCTTCCACATGCATGTGGCTACATATATATATTTTTTTTTTAAATTAGGTCGTCTGTGATAATATGGTATCCGCCTTTTGTCGTCATTTGAAATCGCCTCTTTCTTTTTGACCAGGGCTTATATGATTCACTATTTTTCTGAAAGAATTCTGATTAGCAAAAATTCATTATAGCAAAAACAAATAATAAACAATAAATACTAATTATAGCTTGTAAAGTTCCAGTAAAAAATTCGAATATTTGAAACGTCTTTCATCTCGGTCAAGGAAGTCCCGCTTTCGAAGTTTGCCATCTTTGTGTGCTTTCATATCGAAGGCAAAATCTAAATTTTTGGGAAGTCTCTTTATTTCTACGTATATCTGAAAGCAAAAACATATAAAGAAATGATTTTACTACAAAGGTATATCATTTTTACGGCACAATCTAGTTTTTGTGAAATAATACAACACGTTTTCTGATGAAGAATCGCACGAGAGAAATTGACAAGTTGTACATTAATCGTAAATATTTCTTTACTCGTGGTATTTTGTTTAATTCTTATGACATATTCTGAAAGAAAAATTCCTGCTGAAGATTTTCGTGTATGATTTATATATCAAAACGTACAATTTATTTGAAACAAATGATTAAAACTTGTCGAACAAGCACACAGATTTTCTTGTCGATCTGTTTGAATTAGATTGTCATGAAAGTTTAAGGGTGCTCTCGTCGAGGTCCGCGTTAGATAGATAATTACACTATGTCAGTGAGGTTTGGAAAACATTGTAATCTGTCGTTCATTCGCACACATCGTTCAACAACCAAAACCGCAAAATGTCAGACGCACCAGCACCAGTAGTAAAGACCCCAGCTAAGTCACCAAAGAAGAAAGTTGCAGCTAAACCAAAGAAAGTAGCTACTCATCCAAAATACAGCGAGATGGTCGGAAAGGCTATATCTGCTTTGAAAGAGCGTGGAGGCTCCAGCCGTCAAGCCATCCTTAAGTATATCTTAGCAAACTTCAGCGTTGGTAGCGATGCAAAAACAGTAAACACTCACTTGAAGTTAGCTCTGAAATCAGGAGTGAAGAGCAATAGCTTGAAACAGTCGAAGGGTACCGGCGCTTCTGGAAGCTTTAAGATTGGGGAAGTGGCTAAACCAGCTAAGAAACCAGCAAAGAAAGTAGTTAAACCTAAAGCCGCCAAGCCAAAGAAGGCAAAGACACCTACCAAAAAGACTGCCGCAAAGAAACCTGCAGCAAAGAAACCAGCAGGTGAAAAGAAAGCAGCTAAACCAAAAGCAAAGAAACCAGCTGCAAAGAAACCTGCTGCAAAACCTGCTGCCAAATCTGCAAAGAAAGCCACAAAATCTCCCAAGAAGACAAAGGCTGCAGCTAAACCAAAGAAGGCAAAGACACCAAAGAAGAAGTAAATAAAGGAAGCATCCTGATGCTTTTAAAGCTTAAACAGCCCTTTTAAGGGCTACCAAAATTTTTCAAAAAGAGTCTGAAATTGTTGCATGGTATTAGTCACAAATAAAATATAGCTTGTCCCATATTCTAAATCTCTCTGTCTTCTCTGCAATTTTTTTCTACTATAAAGTCCATGTGTACTTGCCTAGTTTTACTATCTTCCACTCTCTGGATCGTGCAGTAAGTGTTTAGTTTTGCTTCTATCTTAAACCTGAAATTTTTTTTTATACAAATTCTAGATCTGTTCAAAATTGCTACTTCCTAACTTTATATATCAAACATTTTGACACTTCTGTGTCTACGACCATATCACGTTGAAAACACCGGTTCTCGTCCGATCACCGAAGTTAAGCAACGTCGAGCCCGGTTAGTACTTGGATGGGTGACCGCCTGGGAATACCGGGTGTTGTAGACATTTTTTGTACCTATAATTTTGCATTTCTACCAAACAATTAATGTAAAGTTTTGCTTCTGAAAAAATCTGTTTTATATAAATTTCTTTTCAAAAATGCTACTACCTAACCTTATATATCAAAAATTTTAACACTTCTGTGTCTACGACCATATCACGTTGAAAACACCGGTTCTCGTCCGATCACCGAAGTTAAGCAACGTCGAGCCCGGTTAGTACTTGGATGGGTGACCGCCTGGGAATACCGGGTGTTGTAGACATTTTTTTACTTATAATTTTGCATTCCTACCAAACATAATTGTTCTATGATTTTTTTTACTAATTTACTTGGATGTAATATTCAACATATCTAGCTATCAATGAATGAAGAAAACAGAAAATAAATCATTCATAAATTTATTTATTTTTCAATACCCATCTGCATGGTGAAATATTTTTACGTGAAATACATGCAAGTCAAGTTATATACACTTAAGAATTCCACTCCTTCCACATGCATGTGGCTACATATATATATTTTTTTTTTAAATTAGGTCGTCTGTGATAATATGGTATCCGCCTTTTGTCGTCATTTGAAATCGCCTCTTTCTTTTTGACCAGGGCTTATATGATTCACTATTTTTCTGAAAGAATTCTGATTAGCAAAAATTCATTATAGCAAAAACAAATAATAAACAATAAATACTAATTATAGCTTGTAAAGTTCCAGTAAAAAATTCGAATATTTGAAACGTCTTTCATCTCGGTCAAGGAAGTCCCGCTTTCGAAGTTTGCCATCTTTGTGTGCTTTCATATCGAAGGCAAAATCTAAATTTTTGGGAAGTCTCTTTATTTCTACGTATATCTGAAAGCAAAAACATATAAAGAAATGATTTTACTACAAAGGTATATCATTTTTACGGCACAATCTAGTTTTTGTGAAATAATACAACACGTTTTCTGATGAAGAATCGCACGAGAGAAATTGACAAGTTGTACATTAATCGTAAATATTTCTTTACTCGTGGTATTTTGTTTAATTCTTATGACATATTCTGAAAGAAAAATTCCTGCTGAAGATTTTCGTGTATGATTTATATATCAAAACGTACAATTTATTTGAAACAAATGATTAAAACTTGTCGAACAAGCACACAGATTTTCTTGTCGATCTGTTTGAATTAGATTGTCATGAAAGTTTAAGGGTGCTCTCGTCGAGGTCCGCGTTAGATAGATAATTACACTATGTCAGTGAGGTTTGGAAAACATTGTAATCTGTCGTTCATTCGCACACATCGTTCAACAACCAAAACCGCAAAATGTCAGACGCACCAGCACCAGTAGTAAAGACCCCAGCTAAGTCACCAAAGAAGAAAGTTGCAGCTAAACCAAAGAAAGTAGCTACTCATCCAAAATACAGCGAGATGGTCGGAAAGGCTATATCTGCTTTGAAAGAGCGTGGAGGCTCCAGCCGTCAAGCCATCCTTAAGTATATCTTAGCAAACTTCAGCGTTGGTAGCGATGCAAAAACAGTAAACACTCACTTGAAGTTAGCTCTGAAATCAGGAGTGAAGAGCAATAGCTTGAAACAGTCGAAGGGTACCGGCGCTTCTGGAAGCTTTAAGATTGGGGAAGTGGCTAAACCAGCTAAGAAACCAGCAAAGAAAGTAGTTAAACCTAAAGCCGCCAAGCCAAAGAAGGCAAAGACACCTACCAAAAAGACTGCCGCAAAGAAACCTGCAGCAAAGAAACCAGCAGGTGAAAAGAAAGCAGCTAAACCAAAAGCAAAGAAACCAGCTGCAAAGAAACCTGCTGCAAAACCTGCTGCCAAATCTGCAAAGAAAGCCACAAAATCTCCCAAGAAGACAAAGGCTGCAGCTAAACCAAAGAAGGCAAAGACACCAAAGAAGAAGTAAATAAAGGAAGCATCCTGATGCTTTTAAAGCTTAAACAGCCCTTTTAAGGGCTACCAAAATTTTTCAAAAAGAGTCTGAAATTGTTGCATGGTATTAGTCACAAATAAAATATAGCTTGTCCCATATTCTAAATCTCTCTGTCTTCTCTGCAATTTTTTTCTACTATAAAGTCCATGTGTACTTGCCTAGTTTTACTATCTTCCACTCTCTGGATCGTGCAGTAAGTGTTTAGTTTTGCTTCTATCTTAAACCTGAAATTTTTTTTTATACAAATTCTAGATCTGTTCAAAATTGCTACTTCCTAACTTTATATATCAAACATTTTGACACTTCTGTGTCTACGACCATATCACGTTGAAAACACCGGTTCTCGTCCGATCACCGAAGTTAAGCAACGTCGAGCCCGGTTAGTACTTGGATGGGTGACCGCCTGGGAATACCGGGTGTTGTAGACATTTTTTGTACCTATAATTTTGCATTTCTACCAAACAATTAATGTAAAGTTTTGCTTCTGAAAAAATCTGTTTTATATAAATTTCTTTTCAAAAATGCTACTACCTAACCTTATATATCAAAAATTTTAACACTTCTGTGTCTACGACCATATCACGTTGAAAACACCGGTTCTCGTCCGATCACCGAAGTTAAGCAACGTCGAGCCCGGTTAGTACTTGGATGGGTGACCGCCTGGGAATACCGGGTGTTGTAGACATTTTTTTACTTATAATTTTGCATTCCTACCAAACATAATTGTTCTATGATTTTTTTTACTAATTTACTTGGATGTAATATTCAACATATCTAGCTATCAATGAATGAAGAAAACAGAAAATAAATCATTCATAAATTTATTTATTTTTCAATACCCATCTGCATGGTGAAATATTTTTACGTGAAATACATGCAAGTCAAGTTATATACACTTAAGAATTCCACTCCTTCCACATGCATGTGGCTACATATATATATTTTTTTTTTAAATTAGGTCGTCTGTGATAATATGGTATCCGCCTTTTGTCGTCATTTGAAATCGCCTCTTTCTTTTTGACCAGGGCTTATATGATTCACTATTTTTCTGAAAGAATTCTGATTAGCAAAAATTCATTATAGCAAAAACAAATAATAAACAATAAATACTAATTATAGCTTGTAAAGTTCCAGTAAAAAATTCGAATATTTGAAACGTCTTTCATCTCGGTCAAGGAAGTCCCGCTTTCGAAGTTTGCCATCTTTGTGTGCTTTCATATCGAAGGCAAAATCTAAATTTTTGGGAAGTCTCTTTATTTCTACGTATATCTGAAAGCAAAAACATATAAAGAAATGATTTTACTACAAAGGTATATCATTTTTACGGCACAATCTAGTTTTTGTGAAATAATACAACACGTTTTCTGATGAAGAATCGCACGAGAGAAATTGACAAGTTGTACATTAATCGTAAATATTTCTTTACTCGTGGTATTTTGTTTAATTCTTATGACATATTCTGAAAGAAAAATTCCTGCTGAAGATTTTCGTGTATGATTTATATATCAAAACGTACAATTTATTTGAAACAAATGATTAAAACTTGTCGAACAAGCACACAGATTTTCTTGTCGATCTGTTTGAATTAGATTGTCATGAAAGTTTAAGGGTGCTCTCGTCGAGGTCCGCGTTAGATAGATAATTACACTATGTCAGTGAGGTTTGGAAAACATTGTAATCTGTCGTTCATTCGCACACATCGTTCAACAACCAAAACCGCAAAATGTCAGACGCACCAGCACCAGTAGTAAAGACCCCAGCTAAGTCACCAAAGAAGAAAGTTGCAGCTAAACCAAAGAAAGTAGCTACTCATCCAAAATACAGCGAGATGGTCGGAAAGGCTATATCTGCTTTGAAAGAGCGTGGAGGCTCCAGCCGTCAAGCCATCCTTAAGTATATCTTAGCAAACTTCAGCGTTGGTAGCGATGCAAAAACAGTAAACACTCACTTGAAGTTAGCTCTGAAATCAGGAGTGAAGAGCAATAGCTTGAAACAGTCGAAGGGTACCGGCGCTTCTGGAAGCTTTAAGATTGGGGAAGTGGCTAAACCAGCTAAGAAACCAGCAAAGAAAGTAGTTAAACCTAAAGCCGCCAAGCCAAAGAAGGCAAAGACACCTACCAAAAAGACTGCCGCAAAGAAACCTGCAGCAAAGAAACCAGCAGGTGAAAAGAAAGCAGCTAAACCAAAAGCAAAGAAACCAGCTGCAAAGAAACCTGCTGCAAAACCTGCTGCCAAATCTGCAAAGAAAGCCACAAAATCTCCCAAGAAGACAAAGGCTGCAGCTAAACCAAAGAAGGCAAAGACACCAAAGAAGAAGTAAATAAAGGAAGCATCCTGATGCTTTTAAAGCTTAAACAGCCCTTTTAAGGGCTACCAAAATTTTTCAAAAAGAGTCTGAAATTGTTGCATGGTATTAGTCACAAATAAAATATAGCTTGTCCCATATTCTAAATCTCTCTGTCTTCTCTGCAATTTTTTTCTACTATAAAGTCCATGTGTACTTGCCTAGTTTTACTATCTTCCACTCTCTGGATCGTGCAGTAAGTGTTTAGTTTTGCTTCTATCTTAAACCTGAAATTTTTTTTTATACAAATTCTAGATCTGTTCAAAATTGCTACTTCCTAACTTTATATATCAAACATTTTGACACTTCTGTGTCTACGACCATATCACGTTGAAAACACCGGTTCTCGTCCGATCACCGAAGTTAAGCAACGTCGAGCCCGGTTAGTACTTGGATGGGTGACCGCCTGGGAATACCGGGTGTTGTAGACATTTTTTGTACCTATAATTTTGCATTTCTACCAAACAATTAATGTAAAGTTTTGCTTCTGAAAAAATCTGTTTTATATAAATTTCTTTTCAAAAATGCTACTACCTAACCTTATATATCAAAAATTTTAACACTTCTGTGTCTACGACCATATCACGTTGAAAACACCGGTTCTCGTCCGATCACCGAAGTTAAGCAACGTCGAGCCCGGTTAGTACTTGGATGGGTGACCGCCTGGGAATACCGGGTGTTGTAGACATTTTTTTACTTATAATTTTGCATTCCTACCAAACATAATTGTTCTATGATTTTTTTTACTAATTTACTTGGATGTAATATTCAACATATCTAGCTATCAATGAATGAAGAAAACAGAAAATAAATCATTCATAAATTTATTTATTTTTCAATACCCATCTGCATGGTGAAATATTTTTACGTGAAATACATGCAAGTCAAGTTATATACACTTAAGAATTCCACTCCTTCCACATGCATGTGGCTACATATATATATTTTTTTTTTAAATTAGGTCGTCTGTGATAATATGGTATCCGCCTTTTGTCGTCATTTGAAATCGCCTCTTTCTTTTTGACCAGGGCTTATATGATTCACTATTTTTCTGAAAGAATTCTGATTAGCAAAAATTCATTATAGCAAAAACAAATAATAAACAATAAATACTAATTATAGCTTGTAAAGTTCCAGTAAAAAATTCGAATATTTGAAACGTCTTTCATCTCGGTCAAGGAAGTCCCGCTTTCGAAGTTTGCCATCTTTGTGTGCTTTCATATCGAAGGCAAAATCTAAATTTTTGGGAAGTCTCTTTATTTCTACGTATATCTGAAAGCAAAAACATATAAAGAAATGATTTTACTACAAAGGTATATCATTTTTACGGCACAATCTAGTTTTTGTGAAATAATACAACACGTTTTCTGATGAAGAATCGCACGAGAGAAATTGACAAGTTGTACATTAATCGTAAATATTTCTTTACTCGTGGTATTTTGTTTAATTCTTATGACATATTCTGAAAGAAAAATTCCTGCTGAAGATTTTCGTGTATGATTTATATATCAAAACGTACAATTTATTTGAAACAAATGATTAAAACTTGTCGAACAAGCACACAGATTTTCTTGTCGATCTGTTTGAATTAGATTGTCATGAAAGTTTAAGGGTGCTCTCGTCGAGGTCCGCGTTAGATAGATAATTACACTATGTCAGTGAGGTTTGGAAAACATTGTAATCTGTCGTTCATTCGCACACATCGTTCAACAACCAAAACCGCAAAATGTCAGACGCACCAGCACCAGTAGTAAAGACCCCAGCTAAGTCACCAAAGAAGAAAGTTGCAGCTAAACCAAAGAAAGTAGCTACTCATCCAAAATACAGCGAGATGGTCGGAAAGGCTATATCTGCTTTGAAAGAGCGTGGAGGCTCCAGCCGTCAAGCCATCCTTAAGTATATCTTTGCAAACTTCAGCGTTGGTAGCGATGCAAAAACAGTAAACACTCACTTGAAGTTAGCTCTGAAATCAGGAGTGAAGAGCAATAGCTTGAAACAGTCGAAGGGTACCGGCGCTTCTGGAAGCTTTAAGATTGGGGAAGTGGCTAAACCAGCTAAGAAACCAGCAAAGAAAGTAGTTAAACCTAAAGCCGCCAAGCCAAAGAAGGCAAAGACACCTACCAAAAAGACTGCCGCAAAGAAACCTGCAGCAAAGAAACCAGCAGGTGAAAAGAAAGCAGCTAAACCAAAAGCAAAGAAACCAGCTGCAAAGAAACCTGCTGCAAAACCTGCTGCCAAATCTGCAAAGAAAGCCACAAAATCTCCCAAGAAGACAAAGGCTGCAGCTAAACCAAAGAAGGCAAAGACACCAAAGAAGAAGTAAATAAAGGAAGCATCCTGATGCTTTTAAAGCTTAAACAGCCCTTTTAAGGGCTACCAAAATTTTTCAAAAAGAGTCTGAAATTGTTGCATGGTATTAGTCACAAATAAAATATAGCTTGTCCCATATTCTAAATCTCTCTGTCTTCTCTGCAATTTTTTTCTACTATAAAGTCCATGTGTACTTGCCTAGTTTTACTATCTTCCACTCTCTGGATCGTGCAGTAAGTGTTTAGTTTTGCTTCTATCTTAAACCTGAAATTTTTTTTTATACAAATTCTAGATCTGTTCAAAATTGCTACTTCCTAACTTTATATATCAAACATTTTGACACTTCTGTGTCTACGACCATATCACGTTGAAAACACCGGTTCTCGTCCGATCACCGAAGTTAAGCAACGTCGAGCCCGGTTAGTACTTGGATGGGTGACCGCCTGGGAATACCGGGTGTTGTAGACATTTTTTGTACCTATAATTTTGCATTTCTACCAAACAATTAATGTAAAGTTTTGCTTCTGAAAAAATCTGTTTTATATAAATTTCTTTTCAAAAATGCTACTACCTAACCTTATATATCAAAAATTTTAACACTTCTGTGTCTACGACCATATCACGTTGAAAACACCGGTTCTCGTCCGATCACCGAAGTTAAGCAACGTCGAGCCCGGTTAGTACTTGGATGGGTGACCGCCTGGGAATACCGGGTGTTGTAGACATTTTTTTACTTATAATTTTGCATTCCTACCAAACATAATTGTTCTATGATTTTTTTTACTAATTTACTTGGATGTAATATTCAACATATCTAGCTATCAATGAATGAAGAAAACAGAAAATAAATCATTCATAAATTTATTTATTTTTCAATACCCATCTGCATGGTGAAATATTTTTACGTGAAATACATGCAAGTCAAGTTATATACACTTAAGAATTCCACTCCTTCCACATGCATGTGGCTACATATATATATTTTTTTTTTAAATTAGGTCGTCTGTGATAATATGGTATCCGCCTTTTGTCGTCATTTGAAATCGCCTCTTTCTTTTTGACCAGGGCTTATATGATTCACTATTTTTCTGAAAGAATTCTGATTAGCAAAAATTCATTATAGCAAAAACAAATAATAAACAATAAATACTAATTATAGCTTGTAAAGTTCCAGTAAAAAATTCGAATATTTGAAACGTTTTTCATCTCGGTCAAGGAAGTCCCGCTTTCGAAGTTTGCCATCTTTGTGTGCTTTCATATCGAAGGCAAAATCTAAATTTTTGGGAAGTCTCTTTATTTCTACGTATATCTGAAAGCAAAAACATATAAAGAAATGATTTTACTACAAAGGTATATCATTTTTACGGCACAATCTAGTTTTTGTGAAATAATACAACACGTTTTCTGATGAAGAATCGCACGAGAGAAATTGACAAGTTGTACATTAATCGTAAATATTTCTTTACTCGTGGTATTTTGTTTAATTCTTATGACATATTCTGAAAGAAAAATTCCTGCTGAAGATTTTCGTGTATGATTTATATATCAAAACGTACAATTTATTTGAAACAAATGATTAAAACTTGTCGAACAAGCACACAGATTTTCTTGTCGATCTGTTTGAATTAGATTGTCATGAAAGTTTAAGGGTGCTCTCGTCGAGGTCCGCGTTAGATAGATAATTACACTATGTCAGTGAGGTTTGGAAAACATTGTAATCTGTCGTTCATTCGCACACATCGTTCAACAACCAAAACCGCAAAATGTCAGACGCACCAGCACCAGTAGTAAAGACCCCAGCTAAGTCACCAAAGAAGAAAGTTGCAGCTAAACCAAAGAAAGTAGCTACTCATCCAAAATACAGCGAGATGGTCGGAAAGGCTATATCTGCTTTGAAAGAGCGTGGAGGCTCCAGCCGTCAAGCCATCCTTAAGTATATCTTAGCAAACTTCAGCGTTGGTAGCGATGCAAAAACAGTAAACACTCACTTGAAGTTAGCTCTGAAATCAGGAGTGAAGAGCAATAGCTTGAAACAGTCGAAGGGTACCGGCGCTTCTGGAAGCTTTAAGATTGGGGAAGTGGCTAAACCAGCTAAGAAACCAGCAAAGAAAGTAGTTAAACCTAAAGCCGCCAAGCCAAAGAAGGCAAAGACACCTACCAAAAAGACTGCCGCAAAGAAACCTGCAGCAAAGAAACCAGCAGGTGAAAAGAAAGCAGCTAAACCAAAAGCAAAGAAACCAGCTGCAAAGAAACCTGCTGCAAAACCTGCTGCCAAATCTGCAAAGAAAGCCACAAAATCTCCCAAGAAGACAAAGGCTGCAGCTAAACCAAAGAAGGCAAAGACACCAAAGAAGAAGTAAATAAAGGAAGCATCCTGATGCTTTTAAAGCTTAAACAGCCCTTTTAAGGGCTACCAAAATTTTTCAAAAAGAGTCTGAAATTGTTGCATGGTATTAGTCACAAATAAAATATAGCTTGTCCCATATTCTAAATCTCTCTGTCTTCTCTGCAATTTTTTTCTACTATAAAGTCCATGTGTACTTGCCTAGTTTTACTATCTTCCACTCTCTGGATCGTGCAGTAAGTGTTTAGTTTTGCTTCTATCTTAAACCTGAAATTTTTTTTTATACAAATTCTAGATCTGTTCAAAATTGCTACTTCCTAACTTTATATATCAAACATTTTGACACTTCTGTGTCTACGACCATATCACGTTGAAAACACCGGTTCTCGTCCGATCACCGAAGTTAAGCAACGTCGAGCCCGGTTAGTACTTGGATGGGTGACCGCCTGGGAATACCGGGTGTTGTAGACATTTTTTGTACCTATAATTTTGCATTTCTACCAAACAATTAATGTAAAGTTTTGCTTCTGAAAAAATCTGTTTTATATAAATTTCTTTTCAAAAATGCTACTACCTAACCTTATATATCAAAAATTTTAACACTTCTGTGTCTACGACCATATCACGTTGAAAACACCGGTTCTCGTCCGATCACCGAAGTTAAGCAACGTCGAGCCCGGTTAGTACTTGGATGGGTGACCGCCTGGGAATACCGGGTGTTGTAGACATTTTTTTACTTATAATTTTGCATTCCTACCAAACATAATTGTTCTATGATTTTTTTTACTAATTTACTTGGATGTAATATTCAACATATCTAGCTATCAATGAATGAAGAAAACAGAAAATAAATCATTCATAAATTTATTTATTTTTCAATACCCATCTGCATGGTGAAATATTTTTACGTGAAATACATGCAAGTCAAGTTATATACACTTAAGAATTCCACTCCTTCCACATGCATGTGGCTACATATATATATTTTTTTTTTAAATTAGGTCGTCTGTGATAATATGGTATCCGCCTTTTGTCGTCATTTGAAATCGCCTCTTTCTTTTTGACCAGGGCTTATATGATTCACTATTTTTCTGAAAGAATTCTGATTAGCAAAAATTCATTATAGCAAAAACAAATAATAAACAATAAATACTAATTATAGCTTGTAAAGTTCCAGTAAAAAATTCGAATATTTGAAACGTCTTTCATCTCGGTCAAGGAAGTCCCGCTTTCGAAGTTTGCCATCTTTGTGTGCTTTCATATCGAAGGCAAAATCTAAATTTTTGGGAAGTCTCTTTATTTCTACGTATATCTGAAAGCAAAAACATATAAAGAAATGATTTTACTACAAAGGTATATCATTTTTACGGCACAATCTAGTTTTTGTGAAATAATACAACACGTTTTCTGATGAAGAATCGCACGAGAGAAATTGACAAGTTGTACATTAATCGTAAATATTTCTTTACTCGTGGTATTTTGTTTAATTCTTATGACATATTCTGAAAGAAAAATTCCTGCTGAAGATTTTCGTGTATGATTTATATATCAAAACGTACAATTTATTTGAAACAAATGATTAAAACTTGTCGAACAAGCACACAGATTTTCTTGTCGATCTGTTTGAATTAGATTGTCATGAAAGTTTAAGGGTGCTCTCGTCGAGGTCCGCGTTAGATAGATAATTACACTATGTCAGTGAGGTTTGGAAAACATTGTAATCTGTCGTTCATTCGCACACATCGTTCAACAACCAAAACCGCAAAATGTCAGACGCACCAGCACCAGTAGTAAAGACCCCAGCTAAGTCACCAAAGAAGAAAGTTGCAGCTAAACCAAAGAAAGTAGCTACTCATCCAAAATACAGCGAGATGGTCGGAAAGGCTATATCTGCTTTGAAAGAGCGTGGAGGCTCCAGCCGTCAAGCCATCCTTAAGTATATCTTAGCAAACTTCAGCGTTGGTAGCGATGCAAAAACAGTAAACACTCACTTGAAGTTAGCTCTGAAATCAGGAGTGAAGAGCAATAGCTTGAAACAGTCGAAGGGTACCGGCGCTTCTGGAAGCTTTAAGATTGGGGAAGTGGCTAAACCAGCTAAGAAACCAGCAAAGAAAGTAGTTAAACCTAAAGCCGCCAAGCCAAAGAAGGCAAAGACACCTACCAAAAAGACTGCCGCAAAGAAACCTGCAGCAAAGAAACCAGCAGGTGAAAAGAAAGCAGCTAAACCAAAAGCAAAGAAACCAGCTGCAAAGAAACCTGCTGCAAAACCTGCTGCCAAATCTGCAAAGAAAGCCACAAAATCTCCCAAGAAGACAAAGGCTGCAGCTAAACCAAAGAAGGCAAAGACACCAAAGAAGAAGTAAATAAAGGAAGCATCCTGATGCTTTTAAAGCTTAAACAGCCCTTTTAAGGGCTACCAAAATTTTTCAAAAAGAGTCTGAAATTGTTGCATGGTATTAGTCACAAATAAAATATAGCTTGTCCCATATTCTAAATCTCTCTGTCTTCTCTGCAATTTTTTTCTACTATAAAGTCCATGTGTACTTGCCTAGTTTTACTATCTTCCACTCTCTGGATCGTGCAGTAAGTGTTTAGTTTTGCTTCTATCTTAAACCTGAAATTTTTTTTTATACAAATTCTAGATCTGTTCAAAATTGCTACTTCCTAACTTTATATATCAAACATTTTGACACTTCTGTGTCTACGACCATATCACGTTGAAAACACCGGTTCTCGTCCGATCACCGAAGTTAAGCAACGTCGAGCCCGGTTAGTACTTGGATGGGTGACCGCCTGGGAATACCGGGTGTTGTAGACATTTTTTGTACCTATAATTTTGCATTTCTACCAAACAATTAATGTAAAGTTTTGCTTCTGAAAAAATCTGTTTTATATAAATTTCTTTTCAAAAATGCTACTACCTAACCTTATATATCAAAAATTTTAACACTTCTGTGTCTACGACCATATCACGTTGAAAACACCGGTTCTCGTCCGATCACCGAAGTTAAGCAACGTCGAGCCCGGTTAGTACTTGGATGGGTGACCGCCTGGGAATACCGGGTGTTGTAGACATTTTTTTACTTATAATTTTGCATTCCTACCAAACATAATTGTTCTATGATTTTTTTTACTAATTTACTTGGATGTTTTATTCAACATATCTAGCTATCAATGAATGAAGAAAACAGAAAATAAATCATTCATAAATTTATTTATTTTTCAATACCCATCTGCATGGTGAAATATTTTTACGTGAAATACATGCAAGTCAAGTTATATACACTTAAGAATTCCACTCCTTCCACATGCATGTGGCTACATATATATATTTTTTTTTTAAATTAGGTCGTCTGTGATAATATGGTATCCGCCTTTTGTCGTCATTTGAAATCGCCTCTTTCTTTTTGACCAGGGCTTATATGATTCACTATTTTTCTGAAAGAATTCTGATTAGCAAAAATTCATTATAGCAAAAACAAATAATAAACAATAAATACTAATTATAGCTTGTAAAGTTCCAGTAAAAAATTCGAATATTTGAAACGTCTTTCATCTCGGTCAAGGAAGTCCCGCTTTCGAAGTTTGCCATCTTTGTGTGCTTTCATATCGAAGGCAAAATCTAAATTTTTGGGAAGTCTCTTTATTTCTACGTATATCTGAAAGCAAAAACATATAAAGAAATGATTTTACTACAAAGGTATATCATTTTTACGGCACAATCTAGTTTTTGTGAAATAATACAACACGTTTTCTGATGAAGAATCGCACGAGAGAAATTGACAAGTTGTACATTAATCGTAAATATTTCTTTACTCGTGGTATTTTGTTTAATTCTTATGACATATTCTGAAAGAAAAATTCCTGCTGAAGATTTTCGTGTATGATTTATATATCAAAACGTACAATTTATTTGAAACAAATGATTAAAACTTGTCGAACAAGCACACAGATTTTCTTGTCGATCTGTTTGAATTAGATTGTCATGAAAGTTTAAGGGTGCTCTCGTCGAGGTCCGCGTTAGATAGATAATTACACTATGTCAGTGAGGTTTGGAAAACATTGTAATCTGTCGTTCATTCGCACACATCGTTCAACAACCAAAACCGCAAAATGTCAGACGCACCAGCACCAGTAGTAAAGACCCCAGCTAAGTCACCAAAGAAGAAAGTTGCAGCTAAACCAAAGAAAGTAGCTACTCATCCAAAATACAGCGAGATGGTCGGAAAGGCTATATCTGCTTTGAAAGAGCGTGGAGGCTCCAGCCGTCAAGCCATCCTTAAGTATATCTTAGCAAACTTCAGCGTTGGTAGCGATGCAAAAACAGTAAACACTCACTTGAAGTTAGCTCTGAAATCAGGAGTGAAGAGCAATAGCTTGAAACAGTCGAAGGGTACCGGCGCTTCTGGAAGCTTTAAGATTGGGGAAGTGGCTAAACCAGCTAAGAAACCAGCAAAGAAAGTAGTTAAACCTAAAGCCGCCAAGCCAAAGAAGGCAAAGACACCTACCAAAAAGACTGCCGCAAAGAAACCTGCAGCAAAGAAACCAGCAGGTGAAAAGAAAGCAGCTAAACCAAAAGCAAAGAAACCAGCTGCAAAGAAACCTGCTGCAAAACCTGCTGCCAAATCTGCAAAGAAAGCCACAAAATCTCCCAAGAAGACAAAGGCTGCAGCTAAACCAAAGAAGGCAAAGACACCAAAGAAGAAGTAAATAAAGGAAGCATCCTGATGCTTTTAAAGCTTAAACAGCCCTTTTAAGGGCTACCAAAATTTTTCAAAAAGAGTCTGAAATTGTTGCATGGTATTAGTCACAAATAAAATATAGCTTGTCCCATATTCTAAATCTCTCTGTCTTCTCTGCAATTTTTTTCTACTATAAAGTCCATGTGTACTTGCCTAGTTTTACTATCTTCCACTCTCTGGATCGTGCAGTAAGTGTTTAGTTTTGCTTCTATCTTAAACCTGAAATTTTTTTTTATACAAATTCTAGATCTGTTCAAAATTGCTACTTCCTAACTTTATATATCAAACATTTTGACACTTCTGTGTCTACGACCATATCACGTTGAAAACACCGGTTCTCGTCCGATCACCGAAGTTAAGCAACGTCGAGCCCGGTTAGTACTTGGATGGGTGACCGCCTGGGAATACCGGGTGTTGTAGACATTTTTTGTACCTATAATTTTGCATTTCTACCAAACAATTAATGTAAAGTTTTGCTTCTGAAAAAATCTGTTTTATATAAATTTCTTTTCAAAAATGCTACTACCTAACCTTATATATCAAAAATTTTAACACTTCTGTGTCTACGACCATATCACGTTGAAAACACCGGTTCTCGTCCGATCACCGAAGTTAAGCAACGTCGAGCCCGGTTAGTACTTGGATGGGTGACCGCCTGGGAATACCGGGTGTTGTAGACATTTTTTTACTTATAATTTTGCATTCCTACCAAACATAATTGTTCTATGATTTTTTTTACTAATTTACTTGGATGTAATATTCAACATATCTAGCTATCAATGAATGAAGAAAACAGAAAATAAATCATTCATAAATTTATTTATTTTTCAATACCCATCTGCATGGTGAAATATTTTTACGTGAAATACATGCAAGTCAAGTTATATACACTTAAGAATTCCACTCCTTCCACATGCATGTGGCTACATATATATATTTTTTTTTTAAATTAGGTCGTCTGTGATAATATGGTATCCGCCTTTTGTCGTCATTTGAAATCGCCTCTTTCTTTTTGACCAGGGCTTATATGATTCACTATTTTTCTGAAAGAATTCTGATTAGCAAAAATTCATTATAGCAAAAACAAATAATAAACAATAAATACTAATTATAGCTTGTAAAGTTCCAGTAAAAAATTCGAATATTTGAAACGTCTTTCATCTCGGTCAAGGAAGTCCCGCTTTCGAAGTTTGCCATCTTTGTGTGCTTTCATATCGAAGGCAAAATCTAAATTTTTGGGAAGTCTCTTTATTTCTACGTATATCTGAAAGCAAAAACATATAAAGAAATGATTTTACTACAAAGGTATATCATTTTTACGGCACAATCTAGTTTTTGTGAAATAATACAACACGTTTTCTGATGAAGAATCGCACGAGAGAAATTGACAAGTTGTACATTAATCGTAAATATTTCTTTACTCGTGGTATTTTGTTTAATTCTTATGACATATTCTGAAAGAAAAATTCCTGCTGAAGATTTTCGTGTATGATTTATATATCAAAACGTACAATTTATTTGAAACAAATGATTAAAACTTGTCGAACAAGCACACAGATTTTCTTGTCGATCTGTTTGAATTAGATTGTCATGAAAGTTTAAGGGTGCTCTCGTCGAGGTCCGCGTTAGATAGATAATTACACTATGTCAGTGAGGTTTGGAAAACATTGTAATCTGTCGTTCATTCGCACACATCGTTCAACAACCAAAACCGCAAAATGTCAGACGCACCAGCACCAGTAGTAAAGACCCCAGCTAAGTCACCAAAGAAGAAAGTTGCAGCTAAACCAAAGAAAGTAGCTACTCATCCAAAATACAGCGAGATGGTCGGAAAGGCTATATCTGCTTTGAAAGAGCGTGGAGGCTCCAGCCGTCAAGCCATCCTTAAGTATATCTTAGCAAACTTCAGCGTTGGTAGCGATGCAAAAACAGTAAACACTCACTTGAAGTTAGCTCTGAAATCAGGAGTGAAGAGCAATAGCTTGAAACAGTCGAAGGGTACCGGCGCTTCTGGAAGCTTTAAGATTGGGGAAGTGGCTAAACCAGCTAAGAAACCAGCAAAGAAAGTAGTTAAACCTAAAGCCGCCAAGCCAAAGAAGGCAAAGACACCTACCAAAAAGACTGCCGCAAAGAAACCTGCAGCAAAGAAACCAGCAGGTGAAAAGAAAGCAGCTAAACCAAAAGCAAAGAAACCAGCTGCAAAGAAACCTGCTGCAAAACCTGCTGCCAAATCTGCAAAGAAAGCCACAAAATCTCCCAAGAAGACAAAGGCTGCAGCTAAACCAAAGAAGGCAAAGACACCAAAGAAGAAGTAAATAAAGGAAGCATCCTGATGCTTTTAAAGCTTAAACAGCCCTTTTAAGGGCTACCAAAATTTTTCAAAAAGAGTCTGAAATTGTTGCATGGTATTAGTCACAAATAAAATATAGCTTGTCCCATATTCTAAATCTCTCTGTCTTCTCTGCAATTTTTTTCTACTATAAAGTCCATGTGTACTTGCCTAGTTTTACTATCTTCCACTCTCTGGATCGTGCAGTAAGTGTTTAGTTTTGCTTCTATCTTAAACCTGAAATTTTTTTTTATACAAATTCTAGATCTGTTCAAAATTGCTACTTCCTAACTTTATATATCAAACATTTTGACACTTCTGTGTCTACGACCATATCACGTTGAAAACACCGGTTCTCGTCCGATCACCGAAGTTAAGCAACGTCGAGCCCGGTTAGTACTTGGATGGGTGACCGCCTGGGAATACCGGGTGTTGTAGACATTTTTTGTACCTATAATTTTGCATTTCTACCAAACAATTAATGTAAAGTTTTGCTTCTGAAAAAATCTGTTTTATATAAATTTCTTTTCAAAAATGCTACTACCTAACCTTATATATCAAAAATTTTAACACTTCTGTGTCTACGACCATATCACGTTGAAAACACCGGTTCTCGTCCGATCACCGAAGTTAAGCAACGTCGAGCCCGGTTAGTACTTGGATGGGTGACCGCCTGGGAATACCGGGTGTTGTAGACATTTTTTTACTTATAATTTTGCATTCCTACCAAACATAATTGTTCTATGATTTTTTTTACTAATTTACTTGGATGTAATATTCAACATATCTAGCTATCAATGAATGAAGAAAACAGAAAATAAATCATTCATAAATTTATTTATTTTTCAATACCCATCTGCATGGTGAAATATTTTTACGTGAAATACATGCAAGTCAAGTTATATACACTTAAGAATTCCACTCCTTCCACATGCATGTGGCTACATATATATATTTTTTTTTTTAAATTAGGTCGTCTGTGATAATATGGTATCCGCCTTTTGTCGTCATTTGAAATCGCCTCTTTCTTTTTGACCAGGGCTTATATGATTCACTATTTTTCTGAAAGAATTCTGATTAGCAAAAATTCATTATAGCAAAAACAAATAATAAACAATAAATACTAATTATAGCTTGTAAAGTTCCAGTAAAAAATTCGAATATTTGAAACGTCTTTCATCTCGGTCAAGGAAGTCCCGCTTTCGAAGTTTGCCATCTTTGTGTGCTTTCATATCGAAGGCAAAATCTAAATTTTTGGGAAGTCTCTTTATTTCTACGTATATCTGAAAGCAAAAACATATAAAGAAATGATTTTACTACAAAGGTATATCATTTTTACGGCACAATCTAGTTTTTGTGAAATAATACAACACGTTTTCTGATGAAGAATCGCACGAGAGAAATTGACAAGTTGTACATTAATCGTAAATATTTCTTTACTCGTGGTATTTTGTTTAATTCTTATGACATATTCTGAAAGAAAAATTCCTGCTGAAGATTTTCGTGTATGATTTATATATCAAAACGTACAATTTATTTGAAACAAATGATTAAAACTTGTCGAACAAGCACACAGATTTTCTTGTCGATCTGTTTGAATTAGATTGTCATGAAAGTTTAAGGGTGCTCTCGTCGAGGTCCGCGTTAGATAGATAATTACACTATGTCAGTGAGGTTTGGAAAACATTGTAATCTGTCGTTCATTCGCACACATCGTTCAACAACCAAAACCGCAAAATGTCAGACGCACCAGCACCAGTAGTAAAGACCCCAGCTAAGTCACCAAAGAAGAAAGTTGCAGCTAAACCAAAGAAAGTAGCTACTCATCCAAAATACAGCGAGATGGTCGGAAAGGCTATATCTGCTTTGAAAGAGCGTGGAGGCTCCAGCCGTCAAGCCATCCTTAAGTATATCTTAGCAAACTTCAGCGTTGGTAGCGATGCAAAAACAGTAAACACTCACTTGAAGTTAGCTCTGAAATCAGGAGTGAAGAGCAATAGCTTGAAACAGTCGAAGGGTACCGGCGCTTCTGGAAGCTTTAAGATTGGGGAAGTGGCTAAACCAGCTAAGAAACCAGCAAAGAAAGTAGTTAAACCTAAAGCCGCCAAGCCAAAGAAGGCAAAGACACCTACCAAAAAGACTGCCGCAAAGAAACCTGCAGCAAAGAAACCAGCAGGTGAAAAGAAAGCAGCTAAACCAAAAGCAAAGAAACCAGCTGCAAAGAAACCTGCTGCAAAACCTGCTGCCAAATCTGCAAAGAAAGCCACAAAATCTCCCAAGAAGACAAAGGCTGCAGCTAAACCAAAGAAGGCAAAGACACCAAAGAAGAAGTAAATAAAGGAAGCATCCTGATGCTTTTAAAGCTTAAACAGCCCTTTTAAGGGCTACCAAAATTTTTCAAAAAGAGTCTGAAATTGTTGCATGGTATTAGTCACAAATAAAATATAGCTTGTCCCATATTCTAAATCTCTCTGTCTTCTCTGCAATTTTTTTCTACTATAAAGTCCATGTGTACTTGCCTAGTTTTACTATCTTCCACTCTCTGGATCGTGCAGTAAGTGTTTAGTTTTGCTTCTATCTTAAACCTGAAATTTTTTTTTATACAAATTCTAGATCTGTTCAAAATTGCTACTTCCTAACTTTATATATCAAACATTTTGACACTTCTGTGTCTACGACCATATCACGTTGAAAACACCGGTTCTCGTCCGATCACCGAAGTTAAGCAACGTCGAGCCGGTTAGTACTTGGATGGGTGACCGCCTGGGAATACCGGGTGTTGTAGACATTTTTTGTACCTATAATTTTGCATTTCTACCAAACAATTAATGTAAAGTTTTGCTTCTGAAAAAATCTGTTTTATATAAATTTCTTTTCAAAAATGCTACTACCTAACCTTATATATCAAAAATTTTAACACTTCTGTGTCTACGACCATATCACGTTGAAAACACCGGTTCTCGTCCGATCACCGAAGTTAAGCAACGTCGAGCCCGGTTAGTACTTGGATGGGTGACCGCCTGGGAATACCGGGTGTTGTAGACATTTTTTTACTTATAATTTTGCATTCCTACCAAACATAATTGTTCTATGATTTTTTTTACTAATTTACTTGGATGTAATATTCAACATATCTAGCTATCAATGAATGAAGAAAACAGAAAATAAATCATTCATAAATTTATTTATTTTTCAATACCCATCTGCATGGTGAAATATTTTTACGTGAAATACATGCAAGTCAAGTTATATACACTTAAGAATTCCACTCCTTCCACATGCATGTGGCTACATATATATATTTTTTTTTTAAATTAGGTCGTCTGTGATAATATGGTATCCGCCCTTTTGTCGTCATTTGAAATCGCCTCTTTCTTTTTGACCAGGGCTTATATGATTCACTATTTTTCTGAAAGAATTCTGATTAGCAAAATTCATTATAGCAAAAACAAATAATAAACAATAAATACTAATTATAGCTTGTAAAGTTCCAGTAAAAAATTCGAATATTTGAAACGTCTTCATCTCGGTCAAGGAAGTCCCGCTTTCGAAGTTTGCCATCTTTGTGTGCTTTCATATCGAAGGCAAAATCTAAATTTTTGGGAAGTCTCTTTATTTCTACGTATATCTGAAAGCAAAAACATATAAAGAAATGATTTTACTACAAAGGTATATCATTTTTACGGCACAATCTAGTTTTTGTGAAATAATACAACACGTTTTCTGATGAAGAATCGCACGAGAGAAATTGACAAGTTGTACATTAATCGTAAATATTTCTTTACTCGTGGTATTTTGTTTAATTCTTATGACATATTCTGAAAGAAAAATTCCTGCTGAAGATTTTCGTGTATGATTTATATATCAAAACGTACAATTTATTTGAAACAAATGATTAAAACTTGTCGAACAAGCACACAGATTTTCTTGTCGATCTGTTTGAATTAGATTGTCATGAAAGTTTAAGGGTGCTCTCGTCGAGGTCCGCGTTAGATAGATAATTACACTATGTCAGTGAGGTTTGGAAAACATTGTAATCTGTCGTTCATTCGCACACATCGTTCAACAACCAAAACCGCAAAATGTCAGACGCACCAGCACCAGTAGTAAAGACCCCAGCTAAGTCACCAAAGAAGAAAGTTGCAGCTAAACCAAAGAAAGTAGCTACTCATCCAAAATACAGCGAGATGGTCGGAAAGGCTATATCTGCTTTGAAAGAGCGTGGAGGCTCCAGCCGTCAAGCCATCCTTAAGTATATCTTAGCAAACTTCAGCGTTGGTAGCGATGCAAAAACAGTAAACACTCACTTGAAGTTAGCTCTGAAATCAGGAGTGAAGAGCAATAGCTTGAAACAGTCGAAGGGTACCGGCGCTTCTGGAAGCTTTAAGATTGGGGAAGTGGCTAAACCAGCTAAGAAACCAGCAAAGAAAGTAGTTAAACCTAAAGCCGCCAAGCCAAAGAAGGCAAAGACACCTACCAAAAAGACTGCCGCAAAGAAACCTGCAGCAAAGAAACCAGCAGGTGAAAAGAAAGCAGCTAAACCAAAAGCAAAGAAACCAGCTGCAAAGAAACCTGCTGCAAAACCTGCTGCCAAATCTGCAAAGAAAGCCACAAAATCTCCCAAGAAGACAAAGGCTGCAGCTAAACCAAAGAAGGCAAAGACACCAAAGAAGAAGTAAATAAAGGAAGCATCCTGATGCTTTTAAAGCTTAAACAGCCCTTTTAAGGGCTACCAAAATTTTTCAAAAAGAGTCTGAAATTGTTGCATGGTATTAGTCACAAATAAAATATAGCTTGTCCCATATTCTAAATCTCTCTGTCTTCTCTGCAATTTTTTTCTACTATAAAGTCCATGTGTACTTGCCTAGTTTTACTATCTTCCACTCTCTGGATCGTGCAGTAAGTGTTTAGTTTTGCTTCTATCTTAAACCTGAAATTTTTTTTTATACAAATTCTAGATCTGTTCAAAATTGCTACTTCCTAACTTTATATATCAAACATTTTGACACTTCTGTGTCTACGACCATATCACGTTGAAAACACCGGTTCTCGTCCGATCACCGAAGTTAAGCAACGTCGAGCCCGGTTAGTACTTGGATGGGTGACCGCCTGGGAATACCGGGTGTTGTAGACATTTTTTGTACCTATAATTTTGCATTTCTACCAAACAATTAATGTAAAGTTTTGCTTCTGAAAAAATCTGTTTTATATAAATTTCTTTTCAAAAATGCTACTACCTAACCTTATATATCAAAAATTTTAACACTTCTGTGTCTACGACCATATCACGTTGAAAACACCGGTTCTCGTCCGATCACCGAAGTTAAGCAACGTCGAGCCCGGTTAGTACTTGGATGGGTGACCGCCTGGGAATACCGGGTGTTGTAGACATTTTTTTACTTATAATTTTGCATTCCTACCAAACATAATTGTTCTATGATTTTTTTTACTAATTTACTTGGATGTAATATTCAACATATCTAGCTATCAATGAATGAAGAAAACAGAAAATAAATCATTCATAAATTTATTTATTTTTCAATACCCATCTGCATGGTGAAATATTTTTACGTGAAATACATGCAAGTCAAGTTATATACACTTAAGAATTCCACTCCTTCCACATGCATGTGGCTACATATATATATTTTTTTTTTAAATTAGGTCGTCTGTGATAATATGGTATCCGCCTTTTGTCGTCATTTGAAATCGCCTCTTTCTTTTTGACCAGGGCTTATATGATTCACTATTTTTCTGAAAGAATTCTGATTAGCAAAATTCATTATAGCAAAAACAAATAATAAACAATAAATACTAATTATAGCTTGTAAAGTTCCAGTAAAAAATTCGAATATTTGAAACGTCTTTCATCTCGGTCAAGGAAGTCCCGCTTTCGAAGTTTGCCATCTTTGTGTGCTTTCATATCGAAGGCAAAATCTAAATTTTTGGGAAGTCTCTTTATTTCTACGTATATCTGAAAGCAAAAACATATAAAGAAATGATTTTACTACAAAGGTATATCATTTTTACGGCACAATCTAGTTTTTGTGAAATAATACAACACGTTTTCTGATGAAGAATCGCACGAGAGAAATTGACAAGTTGTACATTAATCGTAAATATTTCTTTACTCGTGGTATTTTGTTTAATTCTTATGACATATTCTGAAAGAAAAATTCCTGCTGAAGATTTTCGTGTATGATTTATATATCAAAACGTACAATTTATTTGAAACAAATGATTAAAACTTGTCGAACAAGCACACAGATTTTCTTGTCGATCTGTTTGAATTAGATTGTCATGAAAGTTTAAGGGTGCTCTCGTCGAGGTCCGCGTTAGATAGATAATTACACTATGTCAGTGAGGTTTGGAAAACATTGTAATCTGTCGTTCATTCGCACACATCGTTCAACAACCAAAACCGCAAAATGTCAGACGCACCAGCACCAGTAGTAAAGACCCCAGCTAAGTCACCAAAGAAGAAAGTTGCAGCTAAACCAAAGAAAGTAGCTACTCATCCAAA
>NW_027269236.1:0-21712 GCF_963676685.1 Mytilus edulis | reverse complement strand
CTCAATTTTGAATGCAAACTCATAAACAAGTAAATTTTAGCTCAAAATGCTCTCAATATATTTCTCTTTCACCAAAAGTTTCATTTCTGCCAATTTGTTGATTAGTTTAAGTAAACAATGACACCAAATGCACTATTTTTTGTCCGAGTAGGCCTACTTTCACATACGTTCTAAATTTGAGGGAGTAATTGGTGGTATGACACCTAAAGAGACAAAAAAGTTGATTAGAAATCTTTTATTTTGTTTTATTCTTAATCCTTAGTCAATTTGTAGTTCAAAACAGCCTATCTGAGCATTATGCGACTTATATTAAAATTTTCACAGCTCAATTTAAACTGACTGTAATGTATGACTTTGATAGAAAATACTTGAAAATTTCATTTTGGGCTACAGGAACATTAACTTTCAATAGCAAGATCAGTTTTTGCTGATTTTTCCTTGTTTGTTCTACTTCTTTAGAGACTTTCCACAATTTTTGCAATGAATTTAGTAAAAAATCCAAGGTATTGAAGTGTCAAGGAATATTGACCCCCCTTTTTTTCATCTGGTGTCAGTAAAGTACTACAAATTGATCAAAAGTGCAGTCATGGTCATTTAACTGTGTTTATTTAAATCAGTTAATCAAATTTAAGATATAAAAATTTCATTTGGAATAATAAATGGTACTTTTGTGAGTTTCTGCAGTGTTTACATTAGGCAATGCTATCTGTCAAGTACATAGTATGACGCAATGATATAAGGGGTAAAAATCAAATAATTTCTTTAAATCTGCATGACAAAATTTGTTTGGGGTACTAAACAACCTATGTTTCAATGTTTAACACCACAGAATAACTTTCTGTGCATTTATAACATTATTTAGGACATTTTTTATATAAAAGCATATTGTCAGGATGGGAAAAGCTAAAAATAGCACAAACTCAAGTTTTAGGCTATAAATTTCCAATATGTGACATTTTGCCCCCAAAAAGATTGAAATGTGGCTACAATTATCTCAAATGATCAGTTAAGACAAAAAAAAAACAATTGTTTTCTGATTTTGATGTTTCACCGCATTTTGCTTAGAGGTGTCATACCACCAATTAAAAGTCCCTATCTGTTCAACCAAATTTTACAATTTTCACAGCTTTCTAAATATTTTACCTTAAGTTTAACTTCATAGAAACCAGATATATCCTGAATCGTACATGTATCAGCTTTCTACATGCTAATTTTCAACAGGTGTTCAAAATCATATAAAAAAGAAAAGGTCTTCCGAATAGAGGTACCACTAAAAATAACCCCTGGTTTTCTGGAAATCTTAAATTAGTATACTATGGAGCGCATTAATCCTCAATTTTGAATGCAAACTCATAAACAAGTAAATTTTAGCTCAAAATGCTCTCAATATATTTCTCTTTCACCAAAAGTTTCATTTCTGCCAATTTGTTGATTAGTTTAAGTAAACAATGACACCAAATGCACTATTTTTTGTCCGAGTAGGCCTACTTTCACATACGTTCTAAATTTGAGGGAGTAATTGGTGGTATGACACCTAAAGAGACAAAAAAGTTGATTAGAAATCTTTTATTTTGTTTTATTCTTAATCCTTAGTCAATTTGTAGTTCAAAACAGCCTATCTGAGCATTATGCGACTTATATTAAAATTTTCACAGCTCAATTTAAACTGACTGTAACGTATGACTTTGATAGAAAATACTTGAAAATTTCATTTTGGGCTACAGGAACATTAACTTTCAATAGCAAGATCAGTTTTTGCTGATTTTTCCTTGTTTGTTCTACTTCTTTAGAGACTTTCCACAATTTTTGCAATGAATTTAGTAAAAAATCCAAGGTATTGAAGTGTCAAGGAATATTGACCCCCCTTTTTTTCATCTGGTGTCAGTAAAGTACTACAAATTGATCAAAAGTGCAGTCATGGTCATTTAACTGTGTTTATTTAAATCAGTTAATCAAATTTAAGATATAAAAATTTCATTTGGAATAATAAATGGTACTTTTGTGAGTTTCTGCAGTGTTTACATTAGGCAATGCTATCTGTCAAGTACATAGTATGACGCAATGATATAAGGGGTAAAAATCAAATAATTTCTTTAAATCTGCATGACAAAATTTGTTTGGGGTACTAAACAACCTATGTTTCAATGTTTAACACCACAGAATAACTTTCTGTGCATTTATAACATTATTTAGGACATTTTTTATATAAAAGCATATTGTCAGGATGGGAAAAGCTAAAAATAGCACAAACTCAAGTTTTAGGCTATAAATTTCCAATATGTGACATTTTGCCCCCAAAAAGATTGAAATGTGGCTACAATTATCTCAAATGATCAGTTAAGACAAAAAAAAAACAATTGTTTTCTGATTTTGATGTTTCACCGCATTTTGCTTAAAGGTGTCATACCACCAATTAAAAGTCCCTATCTGTTCAACCAAATTTTACAATTTTCACAGCTTTCTAAATATTTTACCTTAAGTTTAACTTCATAGAAACCAGATATATCCTGAATCGTACATGTATCAGCTTTCTACATGCTAATTTTCAACAGGTGTTCAAAATCATATAAAAAAGAAAAGGTCTTCCGAATAGAGGTACCACTAAAAATAACCCCTGGTTTTCTGGAAATCTTAAATTAGTATACTATGGAGCGCATTAATCCTCAATTTTGAATGCAAACTCATAAACAAGTAAATTTTAGCTCAAAATGCTCTCAATATATTTCTCTTTCACCAAAAGTTTCATTTCTGCCAATTTGTTGATTAGTTTAAGTAAACAATGACACCAAATGCACTATTTTTTGTCCGAGTAGGCCTACTTTCACATACGTTCTAAATTTGAGGGAGTAATTGGTGGTATGACACCTAAAGAGACAAAAAAGTTGATTAGAAATCTTTTATTTTGTTTTATTCTTAATCCTTAGTCAATTTGTAGTTCAAAACAGCCTATCTGAGCATTATGCGACTTATATTAAAATTTTCACAGCTCAATTTAAACTGACTGTAATGTATGACTTTGATAGAAAATACTTGAAAATTTCATTTTGGGCTACAGGAACATTAACTTTCAATAGCAAGATCAGTTTTTGCTGATTTTTCCTTGTTTGTTCTACTTCTTTAGAGACTTTCCACAATTTTTGCAATGAATTTAGTAAAAAATCCAAGGTATTGAAGTGTCAAGGAATATTGACCCCCCTTTTTTTCATCTGGTGTCAGTAAAGTACTACAAATTGATCAAAAGTGCAGTCATGGTCATTTAACTGTGTTTATTTAAATCAGTTAATCAAATTTAAGATATAAAAATTTCATTTGGAATAATAAATGGTACTTTTGTGAGTTTCTGCAGTGTTTACATTAGGCAATGCTATCTGTCAAGTACATAGTATGACGCAATGATATAAGGGGTAAAAATCAAATAATTTCTTTAAATCTGCATGACAAAATTTGTTTGGGGTACTAAACAACCTATGTTTCAATGTTTAACACCACAGAATAACTTTCTGTGCATTTATAACATTATTTAGGACATTTTTTATATAAAAGCATATTGTCAGGATGGGAAAAGCTAAAAATAGCACAAACTCAAGTTTTAGGCTATAAATTTCCAATATGTGACATTTTGCCCCCAAAAAGATTGAAATGTGGCTACAATTATCTCAAATGATCAGTTAAGACAAAAAAAAAACAATTGTTTTCTGATTTTGATGTTTCACCGCATTTTGCTTAAAGGTGTCATACCACCAATTAAAAGTCCCTATCTGTTCAACCAAATTTTACAATTTTCACAGCTTTCTAAATATTTTACCTTAAGTTTAACTTCATAGAAACCAGATATATCCTGAATCGTACATGTATCAGCTTTCTACATGCTAATTTTCAACAGGTGTTCAAAATCATATAAAAAAGAAAAGGTCTTCCGAATAGAGGTACCACTAAAAATAACCCCTGGTTTTCTGGAAATCTTAAATTAGTATACTATGGAGCGCATTAATCCTCAATTTTGAATGCAAACTCATAAACAAGTAAATTTTAGCTCAAAATGCTCTCAATATATTTCTCTTTCACCAAAAGTTTCATTTCTGCCAATTTGTTGATTAGTTTAAGTAAACAATGACACCAAATGCACTATTTTTTGTCCGAGTAGGCCTACTTTCACATACGTTCTAAATTTGAGGGAGTAATTGGTGGTATGACACCTAAAGAGACAAAAAAGTTGATTAGAAATCTTTTATTTTGTTTTATTCTTAATCCTTAGTCAATTTGTAGTTCAAAACAGCCTATCTGAGCATTATGCGACTTATATTAAAATTTTCACAGCTCAATTTAAACTGACTGTAATGTATGACTTTGATAGAAAATACTTGAAAATTTCATTTTGGGCTACAGGAACATTAACTTTCAATAGCAAGATCAGTTTTTGCTGATTTTTCCTTGTTTGTTCTACTTCTTTAGAGACTTTCCACAATTTTTGCAATG
Organism: Mytilus edulis; assembly: GCF_963676685.1. Classification (NCBI taxonomy): domain Eukaryota; kingdom Metazoa; phylum Mollusca; class Bivalvia; order Mytilida; family Mytilidae; genus Mytilus; species Mytilus edulis. Next base: position 17,236 of record NW_027269236.1, on the reverse strand, counting down.
AATTTAGTAAAAAATCCAAGGTATTGAAGTGTCAAGGAATATTGACCCCCCTTTTTTTCATCTGGTGTCAGTAAAGTACTACAAATTGATCAAAAGTGCAGTCATGGTCATTTAACTGTGTTTATTTAAATCAGTTAATCAAATTTAAGATATAAAAATTTCATTTGGAATAATAAATGGTACTTTTGTGAGTTTCTGCAGTGTTTACATTAGGCAATGCTATCTGTCAAGTACATAGTATGACGCAATGATATAAGGGGTAAAAATCAAATAATTTCTTTAAATCTGCATGACAAAATTTGTTTGGGGTACTAAACAACCTATGTTTCAATGTTTAACACCACAGAATAACTTTCTGTGCATTTATAACATTATTTAGGACATTTTTTATATAAAAGCATATTGTCAGGATGGGAAAAGCTAAAAATAGCACAAACTCAAGTTTTAGGCTATAAATTTCCAATATGTGACATTTTGCCCCCAAAAAGATTGAAATGTGGCTACAATTATCTCAAATGATCAGTTAAGACAAAAAAAAAACAATTGTTTTCTGATTTTGATGTTTCACCGCATTTTGCTTAAAGGTGTCATACCACCAATTAAAAGTCCCTATCTGTTCAACCAAATTTTACAATTTTCACAGCTTTCTAAATATTTTACCTTAAGTTTAACTTCATAGAAACCAGATATATCCTGAATCGTACATGTATCAGCTTTCTACATGCTAATTTTCAACAGGTGTTCAAAATCATATAAAAAAGAAAAGGTCTTCCGAATAGAGGTACCACTAAAAATAACCCCTGGTTTTCTGGAAATCTTAAATTAGTATACTATGGAGCGCATTAATCCTCAATTTTGAATGCAAACTCATAAACAAGTAAATTTTAGCTCAAAATGCTCTCAATATATTTCTCTTTCACCAAAAGTTTCATTTCTGCCAATTTGTTGATTAGTTTAAGTAAACAATGACACCAAATGCACTATTTTTTGTCCGAGTAGGCCTACTTTCACATACGTTCTAAATTTGAGGGAGTAATTGGTGGTATGACACCTAAAGAGACAAAAAAGTTGATTAGAAATCTTTTATTTTGTTTTATTCTTAATCCTTAGTCAATTTGTAGTTCAAAACAGCCTATCTGAGCATTATGCGACTTATATTAAAATTTTCACAGCTCAATTTAAACTGACTGTAATGTATGACTTTGATAGAAAATACTTGAAAATTTCATTTTGGGCTACAGGAACATTAACTTTCAATAGCAAGATCAGTTTTTGCTGATTTTTCCTTGTTTGTTCTACTTCTTTAGAGACTTTCCACAATTTTTGCAATGAATTTAGTAAAAAATCCAAGGTATTGAAGTGTCAAGGAATATTGACCCCCCTTTTTTTCATCTGGTGTCAGTAAAGTACTACAAATTGATCAAAAGTGCAGTCATGGTCATTTAACTGTGTTTATTTAAATCAGTTAATCAAATTTAAGATATAAAAATTTCATTTGGAATAATAAATGGTACTTTTGTGAGTTTCTGCAGTGTTTACATTAGGCAATGCTATCTGTCAAGTACATAGTATGACGCAATGATATAAGGGGTAAAAATCAAATAATTTCTTTAAATCTGCATGACAAAATTTGTTTGGGGTACTAAACAACCTATGTTTCAATGTTTAACACCACAGAATAACTTTCTGTGCATTTATAACATTATTTAGGACATTTTTTATATAAAAGCATATTGTCAGGATGGGAAAAGCTAAAAATAGCACAAACTCAAGTTTTAGGCTATAAATTTCCAATATGTGACATTTTGCCCCCAAAAAGATTGAAATGTGGCTACAATTATCTCAAATGATCAGTTAAGACAAAAAAAAAACAATTGTTTTCTGATTTTGATGTTTCACCGCATTTTGCTTAAAGGTGTCATACCACCAATTAAAAGTCCCTATCTGTTCAACCAAATTTTACAATTTTCACAGCTTTCTAAATATTTTACCTTAAGTTTAACTTCATAGAAACCAGATATATCCTGAATCGTACATGTATCAGCTTTCTACATGCTAATTTTCAACAGGTGTTCAAAATCATATAAAAAAGAAAAGGTCTTCCGAATAGAGGTACCACTAAAAATAACCCCTGGTTTTCTGGAAATCTTAAATTAGTATACTATGGAGCGCATTAATCCTCAATTTTGAATGCAAACTCATAAACAAGTAAATTTTAGCTCAAAATGCTCTCAATATATTTCTCTTTCACCAAAAGTTTCATTTCTGCCAATTTGTTGATTAGTTTAAGTAAACAATGACACCAAATGCACTATTTTTTGTCCGAGTAGGCCTACTTTCACATACGTTCTAAATTTGAGGGAGTAATTGGTGGTATGACACCTAAAGAGACAAAAAAGTTGATTAGAAATCTTTTATTTTGTTTTATTCTTAATCCTTAGTCAATTTGTAGTTCAAAACAGCCTATCTGAGCATTATGCGACTTATATTAAAATTTTCACAGCTCAATTTAAACTGACTGTAATGTATGACTTTGATAGAAAATACTTGAAAATTTCATTTTGGGCTACAGGAACATTAACTTTCAATAGCAAGATCAGTTTTTGCTGATTTTTCCTTGTTTGTTCTACTTCTTTAGAGACTTTCCACAATTTTTGCAATGAATTTAGTAAAAAATCCAAGGTATTGAAGTGTCAAGGAATATTGACCCCCCTTTTTTTCATCTGGTGTCAGTAAAGTACTACAAATTGATCAAAAGTGCAGTCATGGTCATTTAACTGTGTTTATTTAAATCAGTTAATCAAATTTAAGATATAAAAATTTCATTTGGAATAATAAATGGTACTTTTGTGAGTTTCTGCAGTGTTTACATTAGGCAATGCTATCTGTCAAGTACATAGTATGACGCAATGATATAAGGGGTAAAAATCAAATAATTTCTTTAAATCTGCATGACAAAATTTGTTTGGGGTACTAAACAACCTATGTTTCAATGTTTAACACCACAGAATAACTTTCTGTGCATTTATAACATTATTTAGGACATTTTTTATATAAAAGCATATTGTCAGGATGGGAAAAGCTAAAAATAGCACAAACTCAAGTTTTAGGCTATAAATTTCCAATATGTGACATTTTGCCCCCAAAAAGATTGAAATGTGGCTACAATTATCTCAAATGATCAGTTAAGACAAAAAAAAAACAATTGTTTTCTGATTTTGATGTTTCACCGCATTTTGCTTAAAGGTGTCATACCACCAATTAAAAGTCCCTATCTGTTCAACCAAATTTTACAATTTTCACAGCTTTCTAAATATTTTACCTTAAGTTTAACTTCATAGAAACCAGATATATCCTGAATCGTACATGTATCAGCTTTCTACATGCTAATTTTCAACAGGTGTTCAAAATCATATAAAAAAGAAAAGGTCTTCCGAATAGAGGTACCACTAAAAATAACCCCTGGTTTTCTGGAAATCTTAAATTAGTATACTATGGAGCGCATTAATCCTCAATTTTGAATGCAAACTCATAAACAAGTAAATTTTAGCTCAAAATGCTCTCAATATATTTCTCTTTCACCAAAAGTTTCATTTCTGCCAATTTGTTGATTAGTTTAAGTAAACAATGACACCAAATGCACTATTTTTTGTCCGAGTAGGCCTACTTTCACATACGTTCTAAATTTGAGGGAGTAATTGGTGGTATGACACCTAAAGAGACAAAAAAGTTGATTAGAAATCTTTTATTTTGTTTTATTCTTAATCCTTAGTCAATTTGTAGTTCAAAACAGCCTATCTGAGCATTATGCGACTTATATTAAAATTTTCACAGCTCAATTTAAACTGACTGTAATGTATGACTTTGATAGAAAATACTTGAAAATTTCATTTTGGGCTACAGGAACATTAACTTTCAATAGCAAGATCAGTTTTTGCTGATTTTTCCTTGTTTGTTCTACTTCTTTAGAGACTTTCCACAATTTTTGCAATGAATTTAGTAAAAAATCCAAGGTATTGAAGTGTCAAGGAATATTGACCCCCCTTTTTTTCATCTGGTGTCAGTAAAGTACTACAAATTGATCAAAAGTGCAGTCATGGTCATTTAACTGTGTTTATTTAAATCAGTTAATCAAATTTAAGATATAAAAATTTCATTTGGAATAATAAATGGTACTTTTGTGAGTTTCTGCAGTGTTTACATTAGGCAATGCTATCTGTCAAGTACATAGTATGACGCAATGATATAAGGGGTAAAAATCAAATAATTTCTTTAAATCTGCATGACAAAATTTGTTTGGGGTACTAAACAACCTATGTTTCAATGTTTAACACCACAGAATAACTTTCTGTGCATTTATAACATTATTTAGGACATTTTTTATATAAAAGCATATTGTCAGGATGGGAAAAGCTAAAAATAGCACAAACTCAAGTTTTAGGCTATAAATTTCCAATATGTGACATTTTGCCCCCAAAAAGATTGAAATGTGGCTACAATTATCTCAAATGATCAGTTAAGACAAAAAAAAAACAATTGTTTTCTGATTTTGATGTTTCACCGCATTTTGCTTAAAGGTGTCATACCACCAATTAAAAGTCCCTATCTGTTCAACCAAATTTTACAATTTTCACAGCTTTCTAAATATTTTACCTTAAGTTTAACTTCATAGAAACCAGATATATCCTGAATCGTACATGTATCAGCTTTCTACATGCTAATTTTCAACAGGTGTTCAAAATCATATAAAAAAGAAAAGGTCTTCCGAATAGAGGTACCACTAAAAATAACCCCTGGTTTTCTGGAAATCTTAAATTAGTATACTATGGAGCGCATTAATCCTCAATTTTGAATGCAAACTCATAAACAAGTAAATTTTAGCTCAAAATGCTCTCAATATATTTCTCTTTCACCAAAAGTTTCATTTCTGCCAATTTGTTGATTAGTTTAAGTAAACAATGACACCAAATGCACTATTTTTTGTCCGAGTAGGCCTACTTTCACATACGTTCTAAATTTGAGGGAGTAATTGGTGGTATGACACCTAAAGAGACAAAAAAGTTGATTAGAAATCTTTTATTTTGTTTTATTCTTAATCCTTAGTCAATTTGTAGTTCAAAACAGCCTATCTGAGCATTATGCGACTTATATTAAAATTTTCACAGCTCAATTTAAACTGACTGTAATGTATGACTTTGATAGAAAATACTTGAAAATTTCATTTTGGGCTACAGGAACATTAACTTTCAATAGCAAGATCAGTTTTTGCTGATTTTTCCTTGTTTGTTCTACTTCTTTAGAGACTTTCCACAATTTTTGCAATGAATTTAGTAAAAAATCCAAGGTATTGAAGTGTCAAGGAATATTGACCCCCCTTTTTTTCATCTGGTGTCAGTAAAGTACTACAAATTGATCAAAAGTGCAGTCATGGTCATTTAACTGTGTTTATTTAAATCAGTTAATCAAATTTAAGATATAAAAATTTCATTTGGAATAATAAATGGTACTTTTGTGAGTTTCTGCAGTGTTTACATTAGGCAATGCTATCTGTCAAGTACATAGTATGACGCAATGATATAAGGGGTAAAAATCAAATAATTTCTTTAAATCTGCATGACAAAATTTGTTTGGGGTACTAAACAACCTATGTTTCAATGTTTAACACCACAGAATAACTTTCTGTGCATTTATAACATTATTTAGGACATTTTTTATATAAAAGCATATTGTCAGGATGGGAAAAGCTAAAAATAGCACAAACTCAAGTTTTAGGCTATAAATTTCCAATATGTGACATTTTGCCCCCAAAAAGATTGAAATGTGGCTACAATTATCTCAAATGATCAGTTAAGACAAAAAAAAAACAATTGTTTTCTGATTTTGATGTTTCACCGCATTTTGCTTAAAGGTGTCATACCACCAATTAAAAGTCCCTATCTGTTCAACCAAATTTTACAATTTTCACAGCTTTCTAAATATTTTACCTTAAGTTTAACTTCATAGAAACCAGATATATCCTGAATCGTACATGTATCAGCTTTCTACATGCTAATTTTCAACAGGTGTTCAAAATCATATAAAAAAGAAAAGGTCTTCCGAATAGAGGTACCACTAAAAATAACCCCTGGTTTTCTGGAAATCTTAAATTAGTATACTATGGAGCGCATTAATCCTCAATTTTGAATGCAAACTCATAAACAAGTAAATTTTAGCTCAAAATGCTCTCAATATATTTCTCTTTCACCAAAAGTTTCATTTCTGCCAATTTGTTTATTAGTTTAAGTAAACAATGACACCAAATGCACTATTTTTTGTCCGAGTAGGCCTACTTTCACATACGTTCTAAATTTGAGGGAGTAATTGGTGGTATGACACCTAAAGAGACAAAAAAGTTGATTAGAAATCTTTTATTTTGTTTTATTCTTAATCCTTAGTCAATTTGTAGTTCAAAACAGCCTATCTGAGCATTATGCGACTTATATTAAAATTTTCACAGCTCAATTTAAACTGACTGTAATGTATGACTTTGATAGAAAATACTTGAAAATTTCATTTTGGGCTACAGGAACATTAACTTTCAATAGCAAGATCAGTTTTTGCTGATTTTTCCTTGTTTGTTCTACTTCTTTAGAGACTTTCCACAATTTTTGCAATGAATTTAGTAAAAAATCCAAGGTATTGAAGTGTCAAGGAATATTGACCCCCCTTTTTTTCATCTGGTGTCAGTAAAGTACTACAAATTGATCAAAAGTGCAGTCATGGTCATTTAACTGTGTTTATTTAAATCAGTTAATCAAATTTAAGATATAAAAATTTCATTTGGAATAATAAATGGTACTTTTGTGAGTTTCTGCAGTGTTTACATTAGGCAATGCTATCTGTCAAGTACATAGTATGACGCAATGATATAAGGGGTAAAAATCAAATAATTTCTTTAAATCTGCATGACAAAATTTGTTTGGGGTACTAAACAACCTATGTTTCAATGTTTAACACCACAGAATAACTTTCTGTGCATTTATAACATTATTTAGGACATTTTTTATATAAAAGCATATTGTCAGGATGGGAAAAGCTAAAAATAGCACAAACTCAAGTTTTAGGCTATAAATTTCCAATATGTGACATTTTGCCCCCAAAAAGATTGAAATGTGGCTACAATTATCTCAAATGATCAGTTAAGACAAAAAAAAAACAATTGTTTTCTGATTTTGATGTTTCACCGCATTTTGCTTAAAGAGACAAAAAAGTTGATTAGAAATCTTTTATTTTGTTTTATTCTTAATCCTTAGTCAATTTGTAGTTCAAAACAGCCTATCTGAGCATTATGCGACTTATATTAAAATTTTCACAGCTCAATTTAAACTGACTGTAATGTATGACTTTGATAGAAAATACTTGAAAATTTCATTTTGGGCTACAGGAACATTAACTTTCAATAGCAAGATCAGTTTTTGCTGATTTTTCCTTGTTTGTTCTACTTCTTTAGAGACTTTCCACAATTTTTGCAATGAATTTAGTAAAAAATCCAAGGTATTGAAGTGTCAAGGAATATTGACCCCCCTTTTTTTCATCTGGTGTCAGTAAAGTACTACAAATTGATCAAAAGTGCAGTCATGGTCATTTAACTGTGTTTATTTAAATCAGTTAATCAAATTTAAGATATAAAAATTTCATTTGGAATAATAAATGGTACTTTTGTGAGTTTCTGCAGTGTTTACATTAGGCAATGCTATCTGTCAAGTACATAGTATGACGCAATGATATAAGGGGTAAAAATCAAATAATTTCTTTAAATCTGCATGACAAAATTTGTTTGGGGTACTAAACAACCTATGTTTCAATGTTTAACACCACAGAATAACTTTCTGTGCATTTATAACATTATTTAGGACATTTTTTATATAAAAGCATATTGTCAGGATGGGAAAAGCTAAAAATAGCACAAACTCAAGTTTTAGGCTATAAATTTCCAATATGTGACATTTTGCCCCCAAAAAGATTGAAATGTGGCTACAATTATCTCAAATGATCAGTTAAGACAAAAAAAAAACAATTGTTTTCTGATTTTGATGTTTCACCGCATTTTGCTTAAAGGTGTCATACCACCAATTAAAAGTCCCTATCTGTTCAACCAAATTTTACAATTTTCACAGCTTTCTAAATATTTTACCTTAAGTTTAACTTCATAGAAACCAGATATATCCTGAATCGTACATGTATCAGCTTTCTACATGCTAATTTTCAACAGGTGTTCAAAATCATATAAAAAAGAAAAGGTCTTCCGAATAGAGGTACCACTAAAAATAACCCCTGGTTTTCTGGAAATCTTAAATTAGTATACTATGGAGCGCATTAATCCTCAATTTTGAATGCAAACTCATAAACAAGTAAATTTTAGCTCAAAATGCTCTCAATATATTTCTCTTTCACCAAAAGTTTCATTTCTGCCAATTTGTTGATTAGTTTAAGTAAACAATGACACCAAATGCACTATTTTTTGTCCGAGTAGGCCTACTTTCACATACGTTCTAAATTTGAGGGAGTAATTGGTGGTATGACACCTAAAGAGACAAAAAAGTTGATTAGAAATCTTTTATTTTGTTTTATTCTTAATCCTTAGTCAATTTGTAGTTCAAAACAGCCTATCTGAGCATTATGCGACTTATATTAAAATTTTCACAGCTCAATTTAAACTGACTGTAATGTATGACTTTGATAGAAAATACTTGAAAATTTCATTTTGGGCTACAGGAACATTAACTTTCAATAGCAAGATCAGTTTTTGCTGATTTTCCTTGTTTGTTCTACTTCTTTAGAGACTTTCCACAATTTTTGCAATGAATTTAGTAAAAAATCCAAGGTATTGAAGTGTCAAGGAATATTGACCCCCCTTTTTTTCATCTGGTGTCAGTAAAGTACTACAAATTGATCAAAAGTGCAGTCATGGTCATTTAACTGTGTTTATTTAAATCAGTTAATCAAATTTAAGATATAAAAATTTCATTTGGAATAATAAATGGTACTTTTGTGAGTTTCTGCAGTGTTTACATTAGGCAATGCTATCTGTCAAGTACATAGTATGACGCAATGATATAAGGGGTAAAAATCAAATAATTTCTTTAAATCTGCATGACAAAATTTGTTTGGGGTACTAAACAACCTATGTTTCAATGTTTAACACCACAGAATAACTTTCTGTGCATTTATAACATTATTTAGGACATTTTTTATATAAAAGCATATTGTCAGGATGGGAAAAGCTAAAAATAGCACAAACTCAAGTTTTAGGCTATAAATTTCCAATATGTGACATTTTGCCCCCAAAAAGATTGAAATGTGGCTACAATTATCTCAAATGATCAGTTAAGACAAAAAAAAAACAATTGTTTTCTGATTTTGATGTTTCACCGCATTTTGCTTAAAGGTGTCATACCACCAATTAAAAGTCCCTATCTGTTCAACCAAATTTTACAATTTTCACAGCTTTCTAAATATTTTACCTTAAGTTTAACTTCATAGAAACCAGATATATCCTGAATCGTACATGTATCAGCTTTCTACATGCTAATTTTCAACAGGTGTTCAAAATCATATAAAAAAGAAAAGGTCTTCCGAATAGAGGTACCACTAAAAATAACCCCTGGTTTTCTGGAAATCTTAAATTAGTATACTATGGAGCGCATTAATCCTCAATTTTGAATGCAAACTCATAAACAAGTAAATTTTAGCTCAAAATGCTCTCAATATATTTCTCTTTCACCAAAAGTTTCATTTCTGCCAATTTGTTGATTAGTTTAAGTAAACAATGACACCAAATGCACTATTTTTTGTCCGAGTAGGCCTACTTTCACATACGTTCTAAATTTGAGGGAGTAATTGGTGGTATGACACCTAAAGAGACAAAAAAGTTGATTAGAAATCTTTTATTTTGTTTTATTCTTAATCCTTAGTCAATTTGTAGTTCAAAACAGCCTATCTGAGCATTATGCGACTTATATTAAAATTTTCACAGCTCAATTTAAACTGACTGTAATGTATGACTTTGATAGAAAATACTTGAAAATTTCATTTTGGGCTACAGGAACATTAACTTTCAATAGCAAGATCAGTTTTTGCTGATTTTTCCTTGTTTGTTCTACTTCTTTAGAGACTTTCCACAATTTTTGCAATGAATTTAGTAAAAAATCCAAGGTATTGAAGTGTCAAGGAATATTGACCCCCCTTTTTTTCATCTGGTGTCAGTAAAGTACTACAAATTGATCAAAAGTGCAGTCATGGTCATTTAACTGTGTTTATTTAAATCAGTTAATCAAATTTAAGATATAAAAATTTCATTTGGAATAATAAATGGTACTTTTGTGAGTTTCTGCAGTGTTTACATTAGGCAATGCTATCTGTCAAGTACATAGTATGACGCAATGATATAAGGGGTAAAAATCAAATAATTTCTTTAAATCTGCATGACAAAATTTGTTTGGGGTACTAAACAACCTATGTTTCAATGTTTAACACCACAGAATAACTTTCTGTGCATTTATAACATTATTTAGGACATTTTTTATATAAAAGCATATTGTCAGGATGGGAAAAGCTAAAAATAGCACAAACTCAAGTTTTAGGCTATAAATTTCCAATATGTGACATTTTGCCCCCAAAAAGATTGAAATGTGGCTACAATTATCTCAAATGATCAGTTAAGACAAAAAAAAAACAATTGTTTTCTGATTTTGATGTTTCACCGCATTTTGCTTAAAGGTGTCATACCACCAATTAAAAGTCCCTATCTGTTCAACCAAATTTTACAATTTTCACAGCTTTCTAAATATTTTACCTTAAGTTTAACTTCATAGAAACCAGATATATCCTGAATCGTACATGTATCAGCTTTCTACATGCTAATTTTCAACAGGTGTTCAAAATCATATAAAAAAGAAAAGGTCTTCCGAATAGAGGTACCACTAAAAATAACCCTGGTTTTCTGGAAATCTTAAATTAGTATACTATGGAGCGCATTAATCCTCAATTTTGAATGCAAACTCATAAACAAGTAAATTTTAGCTCAAAATGCTCTCAATATATTTCTCTTTCACCAAAAGTTTCATTTCTGCCAATTTGTTGATTAGTTTAAGTAAACAATGACACCAAATGCACTATTTTTTGTCCGAGTAGGCCTACTTTCACATACGTTCTAAATTTGAGGGAGTAATTGGTGGTATGACACCTAAAGAGACAAAAAAGTTGATTAGAAATCTTTTATTTTGTTTTATTCTTAATCCTTAGTCAATTTGTAGTTCAAAACAGCCTATCTGAGCATTATGCGACTTATATTAAAATTTTCACAGCTCAATTTAAACTGACTGTAATGTATGACTTTGATAGAAAATACTTGAAAATTTCATTTTGGGCTACAGGAACATTAACTTTCAATAGCAAGATCAGTTTTTGCTGATTTTTCCTTGTTTGTTCTACTTCTTTAGAGACTTTCCACAATTTTTGCAATGAATTTAGTAAAAAATCCAAGGTATTGAAGTGTCAAGGAATATTGACCCCCCTTTTTTTCATCTGGTGTCAGTAAAGTACTACAAATTGATCAAAAGTGCAGTCATGGTCATTTAACTGTGTTTATTTAAATCAGTTAATCAAATTTAAGATATAAAAATTTCATTTGGAATAATAAATGGTACTTTTGTGAGTTTCTGCAGTGTTTACATTAGGCAATGCTATCTGTCAAGTACATAGTATGACGCAATGATATAAGGGGTAAAAATCAAATAATTTCTTTAAATCTGCATGACAAAATTTGTTTGGGGTACTAAACAACCTATGTTTCAATGTTTAACACCACAGAATAACTTTCTGTGCATTTATAACATTATTTAGGACATTTTTTATATAAAAGCATATTGTCAGGATGGGAAAAGCTAAAAATAGCACAAACTCAAGTTTTAGGCTATAAATTTCCAATATGTGACATTTTGCCCCCAAAAAGATTGAAATGTGGCTACAATTATCTCAAATGATCAGTTAAGACAAAAAAAAAACAATTGTTTTCTGATTTTGATGTTTCACCGCATTTTGCTTAAAGGTGTCATACCACCAATTAAAAGTCCCTATCTGTTCAACCAAATTTTACAATTTTCACAGCTTTCTAAATATTTTACCTTAAGTTTAACTTCATAGAAACCAGATATATCCTGAATCGTACATGTATCAGCTTTCTACATGCTAATTTTCAACAGGTGTTCAAAATCATATAAAAAAGAAAAGGTCTTCCGAATAGAGGTACCACTAAAAATAACCCCTGGTTTTCTGGAAATCTTAAATTAGTATACTATGGAGCGCATTAATCCTCAATTTTGAATGCAAACTCATAAACAAGTAAATTTTAGCTCAAAATGCTCTCAATATATTTCTCTTTCACCAAAAGTTTCATTTCTGCCAATTTGTTGATTAGTTTAAGTAAACAATGACACCAAATGCACTATTTTTTGTCCGAGTAGGCCTACTTTCACATACGTTCTAAATTTGAGGGAGTAATTGGTGGTATGACACCTAAAGAGACAAAAAAGTTGATTAGAAATCTTTTATTTTGTTTTATTCTTAATCCTTAGTCAATTTGTAGTTCAAAACAGCCTATCTGAGCATTATGCGACTTATATTAAAATTTTCACAGCTCAATTTAAACTGACTGTAATGTATGACTTTGATAGAAAATACTTGAAAATTTCATTTTGGGCTACAGGAACATTAACTTTCAATAGCAAGATCAGTTTTTGCTGATTTTTCCTTGTTTGTTCTACTTCTTTAGAGACTTTCCACAATTTTTGCAATGAATTTAGTAAAAAATCCAAGGTATTGAAGTGTCAAGGAATATTGACCCCCCTTTTTTTCATCTGGTGTCAGTAAAGTACTACAAATTGATCAAAAGTGCAGTCATGGTCATTTAACTGTGTTTATTTAAATCAGTTAATCAAATTTAAGATATAAAAATTTCATTTGGAATAATAAATGGTACTTTTGTGAGTTTCTGCAGTGTTTACATTAGGCAATGCTATCTGTCAAGTACATAGTATGACGCAATGATATAAGGGGTAAAAATCAAATAATTTCTTTAAATCTGCATGACAAAATTTGTTTGGGGTACTAAACAACCTATGTTTCAATGTTTAACACCACAGAATAACTTTCTGTGCATTTATAACATTATTTAGGACATTTTTTATATAAAAGCATATTGTCAGGATGGGAAAAGCTAAAAATAGCACAAACTCAAGTTTTAGGCTATAAATTTCCAATATGTGACATTTTGCCCCCAAAAAGATTGAAATGTGGCTACAATTATCTCAAATGATCAGTTAAGACAAAAAAAAAACAATTGTTTTCTGATTTTGATGTTTCACCGCATTTTGCTTAAAGGTGTCATACCACCAATTAAAAGTCCCTATCTGTTCAACCAAATTTTACAATTTTCACAGCTTTCTAAATATTTTACCTTAAGTTTAACTTCATAGAAACCAGATATATCCTGAATCGTACATGTATCAGCTTTCTACATGCTAATTTTCAACAGGTGTTCAAAATCATATAAAAAAGAAAAGGTCTTCCGAATAGAGGTACCACTAAAAATAACCCCTGGTTTTCTGGAAATCTTAAATTAGTATACTATGGAGCGCATTAATCCTCAATTTTGAATGCAAACTCATAACAAGTAAATTTTAGCTCAAAATGCTCTCAATATATTTCTCTTTCACCAAAAGTTTCATTTCTGCCAATTTGTTGATTAGTTTAAGTAAACAATGACACCAAATGCACTATTTTTTGTCCGAGTAGGCCTACTTTCACATACGTTCTAAATTTGAGGGAGTAATTGGTGGTATGACACCTAAAGAGACAAAAAAGTTGATTAGAAATCTTTTATTTTGTTTTATTCTTAATCCTTAGTCAATTTGTAGTTCAAAACAGCCTATCTGAGCATTATGCGACTTATATTAAAATTTTCACAGCTCAATTTAAACTGACTGTAATGTATGACTTTGATAGAAAATACTTGAAAATTTCATTTTGGGCTACAGGAACATTAACTTTCAATAGCAAGATCAGTTTTTGCTGATTTTTCCTTGTTTGTTCTACTTCTTTAGAGACTTTCCACAATTTTTGCAATGAATTTAGTAAAAAATCCAAGGTATTGAAGTGTCAAGGAATATTGACCCCCCTTTTTTTCATCTGGTGTCAGTAAAGTACTACAAATTGATCAAAAGTGCAGTCATGGTCATTTAACTGTGTTTATTTAAATCAGTTAATCAAATTTAAGATATAAAAATTTCATTTGGAATAATAAATGGTACTTTTGTGAGTTTCTGCAGTGTTTACATTAGGCAATGCTATCTGTCAAGTACATAGTATGACGCAATGATATAAGGGGTAAAAATCAAATAATTTCTTTAAATCTGCATGACAAAATTTGTTTGGGGTACTAAACAACCTATGTTTCAATGTTTAACACCACAGAATAACTTTCTGTGCATTTATAACATTATTTAGGACATTTTTTATATAAAAGCATATTGTCAGGATGGGAAAAGCTAAAAATAGCACAAACTCAAGTTTTAGGCTATAAATTTCCAATATGTGACATTTTGCCCCCAAAAAGATTGAAATGTGGCTACAATTATCTCAAATGATCAGTTAAGACAAAAAAAAAACAATTGTTTTCTGATTTTGATGTTTCACCGCATTTTGCTTAAAGGTGTCATACCACCAATTAAAAGTCCCTATCTGTTCAACCAAATTTTACAATTTTCACAGCTTTCTAAATATTTTACCTTAAGTTTAACTTCATAGAAACCAGATATATCCTGAATCGTACATGTATCAGCTTTCTACATGCTAATTTTCAACAGGTGTTCAAAATCATATAAAAAAGAAAAGGTCTTCCGAATAGAGGTACCACTAAAAATAACCCCTGGTTTTCTGGAAATCTTAAATTAGTATACTATGGAGCGCATTAATCCTCAATTTTGAATGCAAACTCATAAACAAGTAAATTTTAGCTCAAAATGCTCTCAATATATTTCTCTTTCACCAAAAGTTTCATTTCTGCCAATTTGTTGATTAGTTTAAGTAAACAATGACACCAAATGCACTATTTTTTGTCCGAGTAGGCCTACTTTCACATACGTTCTAAATTTGAGGGAGTAATTGGTGGTATGACACCTAAAGAGACAAAAAAGTTGATTAGAAATCTTTTATTTTGTTTTATTCTTAATCCTTAGTCAATTTGTAGTTCAAAACAGCCTATCTGAGCATTATGCGACTTATATTAAAATTTTCACAGCTCAATTTAAACTGACTGTAATGTATGACTTTGATAGAAAATACTTGAAAATTTCATTTTGGGCTACAGGAACATTAACTTTCAATAGCAAGATCAGTTTTTGCTGATTTTTCCTTGTTTGTTCTACTTCTTTAGAGACTTTCCACAATTTTTGCAATGAATTTAGTAAAAAATCCAAGGTATTGAAGTGTCAAGGAATATTGACCCCCCTTTTTTTCATCTGGTGTCAGTAAAGTACTACAAATTGATCAAAAGTGCAGTCATGGTCATTTAACTGTGTTTATTTAAATCAGTTAATCAAATTTAAGATATAAAAATTTCATTTGGAATAATAAATGGTACTTTTGTGAGTTTCTGCAGTGTTTACATTAGGCAATGCTATCTGTCAAGTACATAGTATGACGCAATGATATAAGGGGTAAAAATCAAATAATTTCTTTAAATCTGCATGACAAAATTTGTTTGGGGTACTAAACAACCTATGTTTCAATGTTTAACACCACAGAATAACTTTCTGTGCATTTATAACATTATTTAGGACATTTTTTATATAAAAGCATATTGTCAGGATGGGAAAAGCTAAAAATAGCACAAACTCAAGTTTTAGGCTATAAATTTCCAATATGTGACATTTTGCCCCCCAAAAAGATTGAAATGTGGCTACAATTATCTCAAATGATCAGTTAAGACAAAAAAAAAACAATTGTTTTCTGATTTTGATGTTTCACCGCATTTTGCTTAAAGGTGTCATACCACCAATTAAAAGTCCCTATCTGTTCAACCAAATTTTACAATTTTCACAGCTTTCTAAATATTTTACCTTAAGTTTAACTTCATAGAAACCAGATATATCCTGAATCGTACATGTATCAGCTTTCTACATGCTAATTTTCAACAGGTGTTCAAAATCATATAAAAAAGAAAAGGTCTTCCGAATAGAGGTACCACTAAAAATAACCCCTGGTTTTCTGGAAATCTTAAATTAGTATACTATGGAGCGCATTAATCCTCAATTTTGAATGCAAACTCATAAACAAGTAAATTTTAGCTCAAATGCTCTCAATATATTTCTCTTTCACCAAAAGTTTCATTTCTGCCAATTTGTTGATTAGTTTAAGTAAACAATGACACAAATGCACTATTTTTTGTCCGAGTAGGCCTACTTTCACATACGTTCTAAATTTGAGGGAGTAATTGGTGGTATGACACCTAAAGAGACAAAAAAGTTGATTAGAAATCTTTTATTTTGTTTTATTCTTAATCCTTAGTCAATTTGTAGTTCAAAACAGCCTATCTGAGCATTATGCGACTTATATTAAAATTTTCACAGCTCAATTTAAACTGACTGTAATGTATGACTTTGATAGAAAATACTTGAAAATTTCATTTTGGGCTACAGGAACATTAACTTTCAATAGCAAGATCAGTTTTTGCTGATTTTTCCTTGTTTGTTCTACTTCTTTAGAGACTTTCCACAATTTTTGCAATGAATTTAGTAAAAAATCCAAGGTATTGAAGTGTCAAGGAATATTGACCCCCCTTTTTTTCATCTGGTGTCAGTAAAGTACTACAAATTGATCAAAAGTGCAGTCATGGTCATTTAACTGTGTTTATTTAAATCAGTTAATCAAATTTAAGATATAAAAATTTCATTTGGAATAATAAATGGTACTTTTGTGAGTTTCTGCAGTGTTTACATTAGGCAATGCTATCTGTCAAGTACATAGTATGACGCAATGATATAAGGGGTAAAAATCAAATAATTTCTTTAAATCTGCATGACAAAATTTGTTTGGGGTACTAAACAACCTATGTTTCAATGTTTAACACCACAGAATAACTTTCTGTGCATTTATAACATTATTTAGGACATTTTTTATAATATAAAATAAAAGCATA
>NW_027269235.1:0-32214 GCF_963676685.1 Mytilus edulis | reverse complement strand
GTACATTAAAACCACCCACGCATAAATGTTTTTTACGTTTTGCTTATTTTAGGGTTTCAGGAAATTCTCAATCATTAAATGTTAGCTACTATTTATAAACTATATCATTCGCTTCTGGATTTTGCATTGGTAAACCTTTAGTTTCTATTTATAAGTCGATTTTGTTGGGTTTTATTTCCCAATTCCAAAAAGTTACTTTCGAAAATATTTGCAAAACTTTTATATGATTTTTTTCAGATAACAAATATAAAGAATTCATCATATGGCATATCGACACACTATTTTCGATTACTAAGTTCGGAGTGTGGTATTTTATAAAATGCACACAAAAGAGGTGAATGTATGTATTTAATCACGATACTTTACATATAGTTTCCAAAAGAGTCGACCTTTTCTTATAAAGTAATTAAATAAGTAAATTGTTTATTATAGTGACATGTGTAAATCAGCATAAATATATAGATTTGTACAAAATATAATTACATATATAATACACCCGGTCCAATGGACCAATAAGTCACCTTTTATTTTAAGTTCAATATGAATGTTCTAATATCACGTGTCAATTGCCAATTCAAATTTAAATACAGATAATTATAGATTAAGAATTAACGATTGTAAAAGTTCATATATTATTCATCTAAATTTTGTGAAAAAGTTTAAGAATGTAACCAGAGTAAACTGTTTGTATTCTATGGAAAAGTGACGCTACTAAGTATTTAGCTATTTCCCTTCGATGGTTCAGCTTTAGAAATTTCAATTTTCCGTCAGGCACCATTAATACCATGCTAAAACAGTTTGTCTGATATCATTATAAAATGTGCAGTTTATAAGAAAATGTAGCTCACTTTCAACATTTTGAGAATTACAAAATCGACATAGTCTGTTTTCCACTGGTTCCCCAACATATATACCAGTCTCAATTCTGATCGGTTATATCCCGCATCTAAACTGTGCTAGCACAGATCGCTCGTGTTTCGTAAGATTTAGTTTTACATAGTGCTCTAGTTCGAAGTTTGTTTTAAAGTTTATGTAAGATCGTAGCTTTGTCTTATTTATCAAGGACTCTCTCCACATATCAATGTGATAAGTTCGTACAATTTGTCCAAAAGATTTTAAATCCACCATTGTTCTACTTTCTTAATAATGTAACATATTAAGTTCGGTGAAAATATCTTCAGTGTCACTACACCAATTGTTTGTGCAACGATCATAATCCATATTGAACACAACTTTCGTTAAGCGGTCGTCTTCAAACGATAATAGCATATTCCAGTAGCGAATAATGTTTACCCAATGCCGAAACAGACTTGGTATCCATCCAGTATCCCCATACAATGCTAAAATTGGTGCAAATCTGTGAACGCCTAAGTATTTGGAATTGCTCTGTTCTGTACGTTGTCTATTGATTGGAACTTCATATTTCCCCATATTCCAGATGCGTAGTCGAGGATTGGAGTAACACACGAATTAAAAAGTGTTTCATTAGACTGAAAACCAAAATCCTTTAAACTATGGATTTTCGAGATAATTATACTTAAGGCTCTTCCTGCACCTTTAGCCAAAGTCTCTGCATGTAAATTAAAGTTACCTTTACAGTTAAAAGTTAAACCTAAGTATTTGTAATCGTCCACTATTTTTAACGCATTACTGCCGATTGAAAAGTCAAATTCACTCTGCTTTTTACGTCCTTTACGAAAATGCACGCACTTAGATTTGTCCGTGTTGATCAGAACCCTCCAACGTTTACACCAGCTTATGAATCACATTTAACATTTGTTGAAGTTCATCCTCACTTTTTGCGAACATAACAATATCATCAGCGTAAAGTATAAGTGAAATCTGCCTTCCATTAATATCAAATCCTAAATTCAAATCATTAACTTATTTAACCAGATCATTGATGAAGATAGAGAAAAGTGTCGGAGAAACGTTATCCCCTTGTTTTACTCCAGATTTACAGTCAAACCAATTCGTCAGCTTATGTTGATACGCACACAGGAGCTTGTATGCTTGTATTTTAATTGAATTGTTAATTTTGCCGTCTATATTATTCAAGCGCAATTTATACAACATCATGTCTCTATCAACGAAATCAAAGCACTTTTTTTAAGTCAATGAATGTCGCGTAGACGTTGGGATTGTTTCTCACAATATTGTTTAAGGTAAAAATATGATCTTATCAAGACCTATTTTTCCTGAACCCATTCTATTCAATTGCAAGAATATTTTCAGTCTCGAGAAAACTTGATAATCTCGTGTTAACAAATGCGCAATAGAGTTTGCTTACACATGCTAATAGACTGACTCCCCTGTAATTCATCGGAATACGTGCATCTGACGACGGATCCTCCAATATTGGACAAATTATGGATTTTCTCAAGGCGGACGGGATTAAACTCGAGTCAAAAATCAGTTGAAAAAGATGGTGTAATATTTCAATAACTGCAGGAAATTTTAAAACATCGTATGGTATTTCGTCATATCCACTTGCAGATCGTTGTTTCGCTTGCATTACTATAGAATTTATTTCATTTCTTGATATGTTCACATTTAAAAGATTATTCGGCATACACAAGGGGTCCTCCATATTTTCCTCTAGTAGGTTTGTGTGTACTTCAGCTTGAATATAGTGTTCTGAATCAAATTCATCACTCGACAAATCATTATATAAATTTTCGAAATCACAACGCCATCTTTTCAAAACTTCTTGTTCAGATCTAGTTATAGTACCGTTATCATCAACGACTTCCTGTGGTATACATTTGTTACTCCTAGGTCCTAATTTACGTATTTTTTCCCAAAAATCAGTTGGATTTTTGCTCGTCATTGTCTCTATTTCTACGCTCCTGTTCTTCTATAGGTACGTTTTGTCCGTCTTAGATTGTTGTTGAAACATTTTCTAGCTTGCATGTAGTTATTGCGCAAAGTTGTTTTAATATTTCTCCTCCAGAATACTTGACTAAATCTTTTTCACATGTACGCATCTTATTCCAAAGTTCAGTCAAAGTTTCGTTCCAGTACGGCTTATTTGTTCGAAAACGCTTCTTAGAGTTATTGTTACAATATTGTGGGATTTTATCGGTCATTTCTGCGATTATCTGGGTGCATAAATTTTCATAAATCACGTCAATGTTTTCCTGAGTTTCTCGCGAGTGTTCGATGTCAGTGATGATATCAATCAAGGCATTTCTCCGTATCTCACTACTCATAGAGTCTAACGGGATTTGGTTAATTTTAAATCGTGCTCTTTTCATCTCATTATCTGTCGGAACCGTCTGTTCAAAATGCGTGACCGTAAACTCTGTAATGAATACTGAATGGTCGGGTAGTCTTGATTTCCCACCTTATAATCCAAACAAAGAAGTATTGTTAACAATAGATTCCGCTGTAAGCACTTCAAACCTTTTACATTTATCAAACACGTCATGAGGACACAAATATAGTCAACCACAGATTTGCTCTCGTTGAAATAGAAGTAAAATTATCACAACCCTGAAATCTTCCATTTAATACACAAAATTTCGATTCATTGAGAAAGAATATAAATTCATGACCGTGCTGATTAATGCTTTTATCGATTGTATTTTTCATTGGAACACAGTTCATATCGTTCCGTGTATCTGGTAATGATCAAATTCTCGAATTAAAATCCCCTGTAAGCAATATTGCATCACATTTATCATTTAAATATGTCTGTGCTAGTAAGTGATAAAAAAAACTCGGAGCATCACGGCCTCTAGATGAATTTTCAGGAGGAAGGTAACATGCAAATACTAAAAAGTTGGAATCATTCATTCTATTTTCAAATTGTAATCTTAAAATATCATCGAATGATCTGTCAATAACTGATGCATTATAATGTTCAAGAATCCATTTTTTAACTAAAATTCCTATTCCGCCTGATGTTTTCGGAGCATTTTTGTGTATATCAACTCTGTTATAACCAAACCAAGAAAACCCAGGTACATTAATTACATCATCTTTAGCTAAACAAGTTTCGCAAACACAAATTATATCATAGTTAATCGATTTGAAGATACCTTTTCTCAATTCACAATTATCTCTCGTCCATCCGCATATCTTAATTGTTTCTAATTTTATTGATTCTTTCGACCGGTTTAATCCTATTCACCATTCTCATTACGACCTTGTTGCTGATCTGGAACTCTCTGAATCCGACGTGTGATACGACCACTAGCATCCAAACGTAATGAACCGCCTTTTCTCAATTCACAATTATCTCTCGTCCATCCGCATATCTTAATTGTTTCTAATTTTATTGATTCTTTCGACCGGGTTTAATCCTATTCACCATTCTCATTACGACCTTGTTGCTGATCTGGAACTCTCTGAATCCGACGTGTGATACGACCACTAGCATCCAAACGTAATGAACCGCCTTCGGGTATCTTGCGAAGCACTGCTCGGGCATTAATTTCTATTAAACGTTCAATGCGTGATTTACTACTTCTAATATAAAATTATATATATATATATCATTTGAATTACGTTTGTTTCTAAGTACCAGACTTTTTTTTACCAGGGTCCCTAAAGCTTATTCTAATAATTCCGGGGCGGTTTCCTATTTTAGACGGAAAGCGATTTACAAGTGTTATGTGCATACTTGAATATACATCTTCACCTAGGGCTTACATTATATCGTTTACTCTCAGCAGTTAATCTTCCTCTTCATTTTGCGGTATACCACTATCCGTTACCGATAACTCTGGACTATTGTCTTGTGTATGTTTACCGTTAGCTGTACCGTTAGCGATTACGTTGAAATCACTTCGGTGTTGATCGAGGTCGTCAATACATATCTGCATATATTGAATAGATGTCAACACTTGATCCGTTCGTTTTGATTCTAGTGATATGTCGACTGATAACTCATCACGTAATGCTCGTATTTTAGTATCAACACTGGTCATTAAGTCCCGTTCTAAGTTTATCTAGTTTTGACTCAAACATTTTTTTTCAATTCAATCCCTTTCCGGCATTTATAAGAGTGTCTAATTTTTCAGAACCGCTTTTTGGTGACGCCATCTCGCTAGGTTGCCTTTTTTAAATTTGAGAATATGAGAGTGGTGACTGAGATTCAACAAAAACACTAATGTCTAGTTTAGATTCAACTGAGTCATATAATACAGCGTTTGTTTGACTTAATATTCCACTTACTGAGATACTGCCACTTTGTTCATAGTCTTTGTCTTCTAAATAGTCTACTTTGTATTGTTTGTTCGCATATCCATTTGATTTACTACCACTACTGTTCCCTTTCTTTCTGTTATTCCGAGATTATGTCATCATATAAACATATCGCAAAGGAAAACATAATCCATAGAAATTATCAACTTTTTAAACAATACACCGGTTTTAATCACAATTTTCTGAATATTTTCCCTCACGGAAAAAATTTTCAACCATCTTTCACTTGTCACGTGATATTTCTAATATACCACTAACTTCCCAAATCCCTTTCAAGAGCAAGATATAGTCGGGTCGTCAAAATGTTCGACTAATCATCTTTATAAAGTTCTAACCATTTTTACAATGTTATAACCATATTTCTGTGAGTTTCTACAAAAACATATTGCATTAATAAATATTGCTTGAGATATATACTTAACCTGCAACGAATTAAAAATTTCAATCATATTTTTTTACAAATTGGCCGTAATTGTTTAAAAAAACCCTTTGATTTTTCTACGCTTTAACCTTATATGTCCTATGGTCAATTGAATGAACGTTTACATCTAATAGAAAAAAAGACCTTTGAAAATCACATAAATAAAAAATTCCTTGTATAAGGTCATGAAAAATCTTACTTTCAGAAGAATCACAATGATTCCTACACTTTTTATCAAACACTCGGTATTTCAATGGGGGAACAATCACTGGCTTTATTCTATACTCACATGGTGCATAATTCATATAAATCAGTTGAAGAAGGATTAACTCATCAGATCGATACAAAGAAAACAAACAAACAAACTGAAACAGGACGTGGCAAAGTATATACCCATCCTTACCAACAGAAAATACGCTAAGTACTGATCTGAGAGTACTCGTAGTGACTGACAGCTAGTTCAATATTGTGATCAGCTAAGCCAATAATTACAACTAATAAAACAAATCGTGTATCTAAGACTAACATATCAATCAGAACACATCCAATGAATTTAGTGTAAAGACTGTCATTAACATGACCGGTGTAAAGCAAAATTATAGGTATAGACGCGACCTTTTTCACCAAATTACATTTTAACCCCACTTATCCCAGAATAAATACACAATCTAGGTTTACCCTAAACACGATATAATTTCCATTGTAATTTAATTTAGTTCATATTCTTCTTGTAAAATACTTTTTTTGTTTGTTTAGATGTTCTTTCACCGAGTTCTTGTCTTTACATTGGTCACTTGCATCAAGGCTGAAGATTTTTGCCCTGAGAAATGTTCCTGTAACAAAGAATTGACATATGTGAATTGTGAAAGGCTTAAACTATTATACATTCCAAACAAACTTCCGAAATCAGTTGAAAGGCTTTACATGACACACAATGATATAGTACATGTTAATTTTTCTGCAAATGTCATTTTACCAAACCTGCGAATTATCTGGTTAGACAATAACAAAATCGCAGGATTACAGGCTAACACTTTTGATGGTAGAATCGTTCCTAAGCTTAATCAATTACATATAAGGAACAATAAAATATCGGTGATTGAAAGCAGAACCTTTGTAAATATGACGTCATTAACCCAGGTCTATCTAACCAACAATGAAATTCAAGAAATTCAGCCCGATGCCTTTATAGACACTCCATCAGTTCAGTTAATAAACTTGGGCAGTAATTATTTGTCAGGAATTCCAAGACTCGGGAAATTAAAGAGTCTTAAAAGTCTTTACATCCAGGCAAACAAATTATCTGATCTAACGTTTCCGGACGAGTACCTACAACTTAAGAAATTAAATGAAATTGGGTTGAGTAATAACGCAATAAGAAAACTCGATGATTCGACCTTTAGAAATTTGCATAATTCAGATATACGGAAACTGGAATTGTCAAGGAATAAAATTGATGAGATATCTACAGGCGCTTTTAGCTGGATGAAAAATATAACATCCCTTAAACTAGGCTATAATCCTTTGACCAGTTCAGACTTGGAGATGGCTTTTCATGGTCTTGTTGGATCGAGTCTGGTGTCATTAATTATAGATAATATAACTCTTGGAGGAGTTTTGCCCTCTTCTACCTTTCAGTTGCTTCAGAATACGTCAATAACGACCCTTAGTATGAAAAATAACAAAATGAGCAGTATACCTCAAAAGGGGTTCGCAAATTTAAAGAAGTTGATCAGCTTAGACCTAAGTGCAGCGAACATTTTCAAAATAGATGACAGTGCTTTTGAAGGACTCGATGCCTTAACAAGGTTATTCCTAAACGACAATCAGCTATCCCAGGTACCTAACAATCTACCGCCATCATTACAAAAGTTATATCTAAATGGCAACCAAATCACAGGTTTAAAAGACAAAACCTTTATGAAGTTGTCTAAACTACAGTTTCTATATTTAGGAGGGAACAAAATTCATCAGCTTGAACAAAAGGCGTTCTTGGGCCTCACTAGTTTGAAAACAATTCACCTGGTAGATAATAAGATCCACACTTTACCAGGAAAACTTTTTGAATCTTTTATTGTTCTAGAATCACTGGAACTAAATAAAAACAATATAAACCAAATTCCGAACGGTGACAGTCTTTTTGGTTCCATGTCATCATTAACGTATCTAAACATGGCCGACAATGCATTTGCATCTTGTTCTATGGGACTTTTTCGTGTTCTTTCGTCGCTAAGGGTTTTACACCTTCAAAATAATCAACTTGGTAACTTGATTGCCAATGACGTTAATGGTCATTTGTTTGCCGGATTGCACAAACTTATCGTATTGAACATGACTAACAATCAATTGACACAGCTTCCGGATCCAATTTTCAAAGATCTGATAAATCTCAAATATCTCAATATCAGTTCAAACAAAATATCATCATGGGGAGATAATTTATTTAAAAGAACTTTTCAATTAGAAAATCTTGATCTGAGTCAAAATATGATAGCGCTTGTCAATTCGTCATCTGTTCAGGACTTTAAAGAAATAAAGACTCTTGATCTACGCCAGAATCCTTTTGCTTGCACGTGTGACTTGCGATGGTTCCGTGATTGGATGAATACAACAACAATTTCAATTTTGCACAACGAAGCGTATCTCTGCAATTCACCTCCAGAATGGCATGGAAAGAAACTACTTTCTTTTGACAGACATAAAATAAATTGTGTCTGGTTTACAACTATCCAAATTATAGTTGCAGCTGTGTGTGGTTTTCTAGCTTTTGTTATAGTAATTGCTGTTGTTTACAAAAGGCGTTGGTACATCAAACTTCGATGGTATAGGATTCAGCGATCGGTGAGAAGATCTGGAGGATCTGGAGCTGTCGGTTATCAGAAACTAGATGGCGATGTTAATAAATACGATGCTTACATTTGCAGTGCCAGTGAAAATTATCAGTGGGTTTTGAAAAACATCTTTCCAGGGTAGACTGTGGGGATCTGGAAACTGTTACGTTCGGTGGTGAATTTAAACTTTATTTTGAAGACAGAGACGCCGAACCAGGAAAAGCTGAAGTCTATAACATAATTGAAAACATGGAAGCAAGTCGAGTTGTGCTCATTATACTCACAAGAGATTTTATGGCGAAAGAGCGATACAAGTTTGAAATTATCACGGCGATTGATTTACTAGAAAAAGGTAAAATATCTGATATACTGATTGTCAACGTCGATGGACTTACCGCAAGACATGTTCCCAGACTACTGAGGCGCAAGATGGAAAGGCACGATTTCCTTACATGGGAGGATTCAGAGGAGGCGAAATTGACATTTAAAGAACAATTAGTTGATGGATTAAGAAGGAAAAGACGAATGGAAAACGTTATATGATCTTTCTCATACATTATGAAACTTGAAACGAAAATAGTGATGTTAAAAAAAAAATCTCAAAATTATATTTCAGTGGGAGGGAGTTGAATGGTTTCATGATTCATGAGAATGATTACACAACGGTAAATCTTACGCACATACGATGAACTTAGACTCAGTGTTATGTTTAGATATTAATGCACTATAAAGATACACCCAGTGTCTGATATATGATAAGAATAAATGGCTGTTTCTAACTATATTTATATATACATGTATTATGTGCCTTACATTTCGCATCTCTGCAAATGAACATATTTTGCCTCTGCAAATGAGCGTATTTTGCTTACATTCCATGTCACCTTTTTGTAGGAATATACGCACTTTTCACTTTTATTATGATATTATATAGTCTGTTATTTCTTTTTGTAATCCATTGCGAACATTTTACATCTCGATACTGTCATTTTTTACCACAATTTGATTATTTCGTTATAAGTTTCGAAAGTCATTTTTGTGATGCATTTGTTTATCATATATAATATAGACTCGTTTACAACGGAAAGAAATCTGAAGTTCATTTTTTGTTGTTGTTGTGTTTTTCAATTATGATAGTTGTGAAGCTGACAAAACGAAAAGTTTAATAGATACCAAATATATATTTGATGCTTTTCCATTTTAACTTTACAAATTTATTTTTTTCTTTCATCACGAAATGATTAATTCTACTTATTAATGATAGAAGTCTTGAAAACTTTGCGATAATATAAAAAGTAAAATAAACAAAAATGCCGCACTCCGATGAAAATTCTAAACGAAAAGTCAATAAGAAAATATAAAAAAAAATCTTCTTTTCGATGGCATTGTTAGATTTTATTATTTTTAGTTACTTAAAGTTTCGTGAATACTTAGCGACACGTCCATGACAATGGGCACGAAACCTTCTTGTTTAGATAATTGATGTTGATGTGATGAACATTTTTCTTTTTAGAATGCAACGTAGTAGTATGAAAAATAATAAATATTGATTATTGTCATTAACGATTGTTATTTTTTTGCCAGGCTGCGGTTTACCGGGTGTTGGTTGTATATTTTTGTTTTTATTTTTCCTTTTTAACTATTTTAACTCGGACGACAGAAAGCCATCATTGTTCACTTAAAATGTTAAAAATCATAGAACATATAGTGTCATCATATTAAATGCTGTTTTCATGAAAAAGAAGTAAATCCTGGGTTTTTTTTTTCTTTCTTTAAAACTTGTCTTCCGACTGCAAATGTCTTGTCTCCATATTTTCTTTAAAAAAAACAATATTAACTCTTATTATTTGTAGAAAAACAAGAATGTGTCCACAGTACACGGATGCCCCACTCGCACTATCATTTTCTATGTTTAAAGGACTGTGAAATTGGACTAAATTCTCTAATTTGGCATTAAAATTAGAATGATCTTATCAAAGGGAACATGTATACTAAGTTTCAAGTTGATTGGACTTCTACTTTATCAAAAACTACCTTGACCAAAAACTTTAACCTGAAATTTGCACTATCATTTTCTATGTTCAGTGAACCGTAAAATTGGGGTCAAAACTCTAATTTGGCATTTAAATTAGAAAGATCATATCATAGGGCACATGTATACTAAGTTTCAAGTTGATTGGACTTCAACTTCATCAAAAACTACCTTGACCAAAAACTTTAACCTGAAGCCAAAAACTTTAACCTGAAATTTGCACTATCATTTTCTATGTTCAGTGAACCGTAAAATTGGGGTCAAAACTCTAATTTGGCATTTAAATTAGAAAGATCATATCATAGGGCACATGTATACTAAGTTTCAAGTTGATTGGACTTCAACTTCATCAAAAACTACCTTGACCAAAAACTTTAACCTGAAGCCAAAAACTTTAACCTGAAATTTGCACTATCATTTTCTATGTTCAGTGAACCGTAAAATTGGGGTCAAAACTCTAATTTGGCATTTAAATTAGAAAGATCATATCATAGGGCACATGTATACTAAGTTTCAAGTTGATTGGACTTCAACTTCATCAAAAACTACCTTGACCAAAAACTTTAACCTGAAGCGGGACAGACGGACGAACGAACGGACGAACGAACGAACGAACGAACAGACGGACGGACGAACGGACGCACAGACCAGAAAACATAATGCCCCTCTACTATCGTAGGTGGGGCATTAAAATATGTATGATGTAATTACTTGCTAAAACATTGTTAAACTATTAGCTATTGGTGTAAATTGTGTTTTGGAGATTATGCTGTGTTTTATCATCTCATAATTAATGTAAAAAATAGTGCAAGTTGTAGTTATATTTGCTATATTTGCTAGTGTTCATTTCTGTTTAGACATTATGTTTTGTTTGAAAATTTTCACAATTAAAAAATTAGTTTTGATATACTCATTTCTTTCATATTTATAGCAGAGCGACTACAAAAATATAGTATTGTCTTTGCTGGGAATGAAACATGTGAATAATACGTCTGGTTGCTGAGAAAAGTTATTCCCCCAATTAATCGTCTGGCCAGTGGTATATGGTTATGTTGTTTCATGTTTTAAATGATATTACATATGTCAATTAGATATGAGATGTGTTATGAGTGCCAATGAAATGTATGAACGAGAGGAGACTATACGAAAGGGGTTAATAAAAAGCGATAAGTCGTAAAAAGATAAAGAAAAAAGATTAAAGACAATATTCTCCAAAAGACTACACAAACAAATAATAAGGGATCAATACAAACCCTCCAAAAGCCGGGTAATCTGGTGCTACAGAAGATATACAGTTCTAAATACAATAATGGCACCAGTCGTGTTGCCCATTACAAGTAAACATTTGGTTAAAAGTTGCATTCACTGAGGTTGAAATAAAGGATGTGCTGATACAAGAGGACTTTATGTTTACTATTGGCATATTAACTTCCCGATAAGAAACACAAAACGGACAATGAAATCCTGATTGGGACGCTAGTCCTAGCGTGAGGATGTAACTGGAAGATTAAGGCGTGTGCACTTTATTTTTTATTTGACGTTATACCTTTATAGTTTTTATTGAAAAAACGAAATTGGTATCATTTATGCAGATCTTGTTAATTAAGACACATGCTTTATGTCATTTGCAATGGACGAAAATCTTTGTACTATAAACAAAATTTTAGTGTTATATTTAACATGTATAGATATAAAGTTTATTCTCACTACTCAGATGAAATGTGTAATGCGTATTATGTGTATTTTCCGTCCCAGTTCAAAACTGCAATGCTATTTTTATTTTCCAGTTCATAGTATATTATACTATTTTAAATGAAAGATGTTTATCCTTTTGGTTGCAATGACGAGAACCGAACAAAAACAAGCTCTAAAGAGTTGGTATTACTTTGCTTCATAAAAAAGAAGGTAGGCACTTAAAGTTAACCATCGAGAGACGTTAACCACCGAGAGTCGGTTTTTAGACCCGCCCAGTACGCCTACTTTTGGAGCTCATAATTCAGTTTTAGATTTCTCCAAACATGTCAAATATATCCTAAATGACATACTGAAATTGTTTGTTGTCTGAATTTGTCTTCTGACTCGAATTTTTTATTTGAACTTCAGTAAACTAGTTACCTTAATTTAGTAACACTGTTGTTATTTAAGCTTTGGATCAATTTTCAGCTTCTATGCGTTTACTGTTCTAAGTTAATAACTAGTCTGGAAAATATGTAAATGTATATTTTCAATATGATGAAGTACCACTGTAGAAGAGGCAAAATGTACCAAGAATTCATTCAAAACTAGTAGCTTGAAAAAGAAACTGACTACGCCATATCAAATAAAACTAGAGGTTCCAAGATACAAACCAGTACACAAACAACAACATAGAAATTACTTTACAAATTTTTATTAAAGATTAACACAAAAGAGTCGTATAGTGAACTTTGAATGATGACTAAAAGGAAAACGAAATCAAACACAGAACGCAAGCTCGTGGATTTGTCACAAAATACTGATTCTTCATTCGATTCAACTTCAAAACAGCCACACAATAAATTCAAAACAAAATAAACAACAAAATGCTAGTACACTCAGTCATTAGTGAAGAAAGAAGTCTAATTAAAAAAACTGAATTTGATTGAAAAAACCTTGTTTTAACCTCTCTATCAATAAAGTATTGTCTTTGAGAGCCAGAAAATATGCCATAAACTACACAAGGTTTGCACCAGCGACTATTCAAAGTTCAATATCATTATTTAGATTTGTTGTTTGTAGCATTATTACATTACACATCTTTATATTCATGAAAGAAATTAGTGAAATAAAATGATATTTTGGTATAAAACTTTGTTACGTCACAATACTGCTGTACAACAGGAATATCTGCAGTACAATGTTGCAATAAAGATCAACAAAAAAGGAAATTGAATAATCAACATTTCGAAATCTAACTTTTTTATTTATTCAAAAAATTACCACTCCAACTACTATTGTTTTCTTTTTTAATAAACCTTGTACTACTTAACGTCAAGTGGCAAATATTTCATGCATGTTCAGGACGAGAACAAGGTAACATTAAATACAATAGGTAGGTCTCATCTGTGGAAAATGTGGACTTCCACTGTAAAAGGAGGGTATATTTGGTCCATTTAACATTCGTGCTGGGGGCTTACAGGCATATTCCAATAGTACATAACAAAATTTTAAGAACAATAAACAGAGAAATTTCATGTGTCGAATGCCATTAAACCACAATTTAAATTGAATATGACAAATTGTAGGTGGAATGACTATGGGATCTCTCTCAAAACTAGCTATGATAGTCACAATTACTGAAAATATAATGGACACAAACAAATTGGATAATAATTTAATGTCAACAAAAATGTTTTATAATTTGATTTCAAATCAAGTTTCAACAGACAAACAAATATTTATCACATAAAAGTAGCAATCAATGCCCTGTGTTAGACATCACTGAAATATATTTACACAGATAATTGTTACAAAAAAAAGAGACTGAATAAAAATAGGATTTACAAGACACAAGGTTACTTGTTTCAAATATCACAGACAAGGTGTAAAACAAGAAATAAGATAGTGCACTTATACTGGATAAAATGTAAAGACAGAAAACATATCAATAGTACTGTTTCTTGCAAAGTATGCAGATTTAGAAATACACATTGATGCTAGCATTTGGTACTTTAAATTTGCAGTTACAATCAAATCCCTATAAATCAATCTTGAAAAAACCACTGCAGTCTGGCATTTGAAGGTAATCAATGAACAACCATGACGTTTTTTAGATAATATATGCAATATGTTGGACTGCTATCAACAGAGCTATATATGATTTACCATACTTTAACTTAGATAAGCCTTAAATATCTGTAAATCATGTTACTGTTATTTCTTTATCAAATAATAAGCGGAGAAATAATTACAAAAAACTAGAGGCTCTAAAGAGCCTGTGTCGCTCACCTTGGTCTATGTGCATATTAAACAAAGGACACAGATGGATTCATGACAAAATTGTGTTTTGCTGATAGTGATGTGTTTGTAGATCTTACTTTACTGAACATTCTTGGTACTTAGAATTTTCTCTATCTATAATAAACTTGGACCTTTAGATACAGTGAAAAATATTTTGTAAAAATTTACAAAAATTTACCAAATTAGTGAAAATTGTTAAAAATTGAAGAAAATGGGCAACAACTCCTTAAGGGGTCAACTGACGATTTTGGTCACGTTGACTTATTTCTAGATCTTATTTAGCTGAACATTATTGCTGTTTACAAGTTATCTCTATCTATAACAATATTCAAGATAATAACCAAAAACAGCAAAATTTCCTTAAAATTACTAATTCAGGGGCAGCAACCCAACAACAGGTTATCCGATTTATCTGAAAATTTCAAGGCAGATAGATCTTGACCTGTTACACCATTTTACCCCTGTCAGATTTGCTCTAAATGCTTTGGTTTTTGAGTTATAAGCCCAAAACTGCATTTTACCCCTATGTTCTATTTTTAGCCATGGCGGCCATCTTGGATGGTTGGCCAGGTCACTGGACACATTTTTTAAACTAGATACCCCAATGATGATTTTGGCCAAGTTTGGTGTAATTTGGCCAAGTAGTTTCAGAGGAGAAGATGTAAAAGATTACTAAGATTTACGAAAAATGGTTTAAAATTGACTATTAAGGGCAATAACTCCTAAAGGGGTCAACTGACCATTTCAGTCATGTTGACTTATTTGTAAATCTTTTTTTGCTGAACATTATTGCTGTTTACAGTTTATCTATATCTATAATAATATTCAAGATAATAACCAAAAACAGCAAAATTTCATTAAAATTACTTATTCTGGGGCAGCAACCCAAAACTGGGTTGTCCAATTCATCTGAAAATTTCAGGGCAGGTAAATCTTGACCTGATAAACAAATTTACCTCATGTCAGATTTACTCTAAATGCTTTGGTTTTTGAGTTATAAGCCAAAAACTGCATTTTACCCAAGGTTCTATTTTTAGTCATGGCGGCCATCTTGATTGGATGGCTGGGTCACTGGACACATTTTTCAAACTACATACCCTAAAGATGGTTGTGGCCAAGTTTGGATTGATTTGGCCAAGTAGTTTCAGAGGAGAAGATTTTTGTAAAAGATTACTAAGATTTACGAAAAATGGTTAAAAATTGACTATAAAGGGCAATAACTCCTAAAGGGGTCAACTGACCATTTCGGTCATGTTGACTTATTTGTAAAAATATTACTTTGCTGAACATTATTGCTGTTTACAGTTTATCTCTATCTATAATAATATTCAAGATAATAACCAAAAACAGCAAAATTTCCTTAAAATTACTAATTCAGGGGCAGCAACCCAACAACAGGTTATCTGATTTATCTGAAAATTTCAGGGCAGATAGATCTTGACCTGTTACACAAGTTTACCCCTTGTCAGATTTGCTCTAAATGCTTTGGTTTTTGAGTTATAAGCCAAAAACTGCATTTTACCCCTATGTTCTATTTTTAGCCATGGCGGCCATCTTGGATGGTTGGCCGGGTCACCGGACACATTTTTTAAACTAGATACCCCAATGATGATTTTGGCCAAGTTTGGTGTAATTTGGCCCAGTAGTTTCAGAGGAGAAGATTTTTGTAAAAGTTAACGACGCCGGACGACGCACGACGGACGCCAAGTGATGGGAAAAGCTCACTTGGCCCTTTGGGCCAGGTGAGCTAATAATTTAACAAAGTTATAGACCAGGATAACTAGTAAAAATAAAAATAAATTAATCAGAGATAAACATACTTTGGTAACAATTTTTAAGTGGTAATATTTACAATTTTTAAATATTTGATTTGTACAACCTGCTTCTTTCTGAATTCAGAAAACGCATAATAAATATTGTTATCTCTGATGTATAACATCAGTTTTGCATAATGTTTCTGTAATAGTTCGATGTTAGTTCAGTAGATGAAAATCAGATGCAATATGAATAAAATATTACAAAAATAAAAAATCCACAAGGTCATAAATAGCAACTATTTTAAGCTAAAATTTAAAATTAGGATTTCTTGACAAATATCACAATAAATCATACCTAAAACAAAGACAAAATAGGAAACATGTCTTGCTGTGAAAATTTACTTGCCGGTTTTTGTTATTTTCATGACATCTAAAAATAGCACTGTTATTAAAAGTTCTGATTTTCAACAAAATTTCAATGAAAACTGGGAACTGGTCAATTTCCATTGAT
Source organism: Mytilus edulis (assembly GCF_963676685.1). Lineage (NCBI taxonomy): Eukaryota > Metazoa > Mollusca > Bivalvia > Mytilida > Mytilidae > Mytilus > Mytilus edulis. The sequence goes on along the minus strand of NW_027269235.1, from coordinate 15,473 downwards.
TGTCAAAATATCCTATGTGGGGTGAATGTTAAGGTGGTATGGGAGTCTAAAATAAAAATGATAGAATTTGTTCATACTTTGCCAAAACGTTGTATCTATTGATACATGTTGAAAAGTATAATAAAAATGATAGGTCACCGCGCATTTTCTCAAGCTACAGGACGGGACAAAATGACACATTTTGTATGGATTATACAGGAAAAAACACCATTTTGTTATTAGAAATTAAACAAAATGATAGAATTGTTAAATACTTCAGGAAAAGATAGCTTTCAGACACTGCTTTGAGAATATCAAAAGAAAAGATAGGGTCACCGTACGTTTTTTTCCGGCTAAAATACAAAATAGGAAAATTCCATACAGAATCCTTCAGAAAATGCACTTTTTTAGAGTTACCTCCCCTTAAAATGCCAATTTTTAGAAAAGATAAAAACAACCAAAAATAATTAACATTTGCAAAAATATCAATATTTAGAAGTTATATTCTTATAAATTGGTACTTTTAAATGAAAATGTACATTAAACATCTGCATTCCTGCATCAAATTTTGCTAACTTGATGGAAAATCTGCACCTTTGATTCTCTGTTTTTTACAATCCAAGATGGAGGAAGACACCCATACCACCTTACTAAGCTAGGCGGAACCCAACATGAAAAAGGGTATAAATGATAAGTCTGTTAATAGTAGTACAATGTATGAGTAATAATAATATACATTAATTAGAATCAGTTCATATAGATAAGAAATAAGTGGAAAAGCACAATTGTACTGGAATGTGAACAAGTGGTTAAATAATTAAAGGTTTTTGTCAAAACGAACTTATACACAAGGTTCAAATATAGGAATTTCTATAGTTTCAAAGATTTAAAAAAAATCATTTTAAATTTTTTGTTTACAATTATATTTCTTTCCCATTTAGAAATGTTTTCCTTTGTAAGAATTATTTTGACCTATGGATATTCATCAGACACTCTGATTGTCAAAGGTTACAAGAGCACACTTTTCTAAAGAATAACTAATGAATGGAAACAATATTAACTTAATACCCTGAGATCAATTATATGTGCATAGTTTCAGTAGAGAACTAATTAACAAAAGTGAAATTTAGTCACAACTCTTCTGAGTAATATATTTTCTTTTCTGATTATATGTTCATTGACTGCAATAAGTGTGTTTATTGTATGTTTCATGCATATCTTCAATCTGACTAATTAAATTCAACTATGTATTAGACCATTGGTTTTCCCGTTTGAATGGTTTTACACTAGTAATTTTGGGGCCCTTTATAGCTTTTTGTTCAGTGTGATCCAAGGCTCTGTATTGAAGGCCGTACATTGACCTATAATGGTTTACTTTTATAAATTGTTATTTGGATAGTGAGTTGTCTCATTGGCACTCACACCACATCTTCCTATATCTATATCAACATTCTTTGAATAAATGTTTTAAAATTTTCATCTATAAAAGTTGGGACTTTTTTCTAATTTTGCAGTTCTAACTTGACCACAAATAGTACCCAAACAAGAGTCTGTCACAATGACAGCAAACCGGATTTATTAACATTTATTTGTGTTCTGGCAATATCACAAGAACCATTACTGATGAATGGTGAAAGTGAAAATCGTCAATATCAAATTTTACCCCCATTTTGTCATCAGTATCAACATATTAAAATTTGAAAAGCTTAGATTGAATGGTTCATGAGTAAATGCAACAACGTGAATGGAAACGCCATTTTACGATCTTTCAAGAACCATAACTCCTGAACTGTAAAAGTCAAAATCGTCATTATTGAACTTGACCTCTATTTTGTCATCAGTAACAACATAATAAAATTTCAAAAGCTTTGGTTGAATGGTTCATGAGAAAATGCACGGACACGACGGGAAACACCATTTTTCAATCTTTCAAGAACCATAACTCCTGAACGGTAAAAGTCAAAATCGTCAATATTGAACTTGACCTCCATTTTGTCATCAGTAACAGCATATTAAAATTTTGGAAGCTTTGATAGAACAGTTCATGCATAAATGCACGAACACGACTGGAAACTCCATTTTTCAATCTTTCAAGAACCACAACTCCTGAACGGTAAAAGTCAAAATCGCCATTATTGAACTTGACCTTCGTATAGTTGTCAGTAATAACATATTAAAATTTTAAAAACTTTGGTTAAACGGTTCACGAGTTAATGCAGGGACAACATTTGATTGCCGCCCGCTCTACAGCCCGACCGCCCGCCCCGCCGCCCACCGTACATCCCCAAATCAATAACCGACATTTTTGTCACAAAAATTCGGTTAAAAATTAAAATATCTGATGTTATTTGAATGAAAAACCCATCTCATTCATATCTGATGTATTGTCAGCACTTTATAAATAGTGTGTTAAGAGATTCTCTTGGTTGTTAATCAAAATATACTATGGTTTTATTTTTTACACCTGCACAACATTTAAGTGCAAATTTCACAAACATAATAATATGTATTTGCCTAACAAAATAGGGCTGTTCCATAAAAACATACAAAGGGCCCAGAAAACTACTTCTATATCTCTACTATGGGTAAAGACTTTTTTGTACAGTTAAAATATAACAAAAGTTCTATAATTCCTCTATAGATGGTACCCTATTTTGTGAAATTCCTTCCTCCGGCACTATGTATGTTCTAATGTAAGTCCTTATGTAATAGCAAGATGGAGTTAAAATATTTCAAAAAACTTTTCTCAACTCGCATTTATCTGATTTAAGTGAGATAGCTTCTTTTATATAGTTAAATGGAACAAAATGTGAACAATGGTGTCTGATGGATATAATATAAACAATAAACAGCTGCGCCATGAGCGCATGATATGCCCGACGTCTTGTGTGGAAGTTTTATGCAATAATCATAAATAGTTTCTGAGGAAGTTTTAAGCAATAACCATTTATTGTTTTTGAGACACGGCGGGACATGTGAAACCACCCCCCCCCCCCCCCCCCCACCCCCCCACCCTGTTTTTTTTTTTATAAATATCACTAAAATAAAATTTTGAATCAAACCAAAAAGTATACAGATCTTTAAATTAGTATAACAAAGAAGTGTGTACAGTTTCAAGCAATAATCATGAATTGTTTTTGAGATACGGCGTGACATGTAAAAAAAAACCTCCCCTTTTTTACAAAATACTCAATAACTCAAAAATAAAATTTTGAGTCATCACCAAAAAGTATACAGATCTTTAGATGAATATAACAAAGAAGTGTGTAAAGTTTTAAGCAATAATGATAAATCGTTTTTGAGATACGGCACGACATGTAAAAAAAACCCTCCCCCTTTTTTACAAAATACTCAATAACTCAAAAATGAAATTTTGAATCATCACCAAAAAGTATACAGATCTTTAGATTAATATAACAAAAAAGTGTGTAAAGTTTTAAGCAATAATCATAAATCGTTTTTGAGATACGGCGTGACATGTAAAAAAAAACCTCCCCCTTTTTTACAAAATACTCAAAAACTCAAAAATGAAATTTTGAATCATCACCAAAAAGTATACAGATATTAAGATTAATATAATAAGAAGTGTGTAAAGTTTTAAGCAATAATCAAGAAACGTTTTTGAGATATGGTGCGACATGTGAAAAAAAACACACCCTTGTTTTAGTTACAAAGTGCCGTAACTCAAAAAGTTTAAATCTTATTTTCAACAAAAAGTATACAGATCATTTGACCATCATAAGAAACAACTATATTAATTTTCATGAAATTTGGATAAGTCGTTCTCAAGTTACGGTGCGACATATTTACGCCGGACAAACGGACAGACGGACGGACGGACGGACACCGGACATTTGTATACCATAATACGGGGCGTATAAAAAGTCAAAATGAACTTAAAAATAAAAAAAATGTTTATGTTTGATTTGAACACTAAAAACATGCAACAAAAAAAACTCTGTGATATTACAATGTTTAAAGTATGCTACATGCTAAAAAAAACTGAAATCATTAAATAAATATGCAATATAAGTATTGACCAAAGACAAACAATATATAATAATGATATGTTTAAATATATAGTGTATGCCATTTAATCCAGTAATTCCAATCTTATCTGCCAATTTTCTGCACTCTATTTCTGGTAAAATATAAACAGAATCATAAATTGCTTTTCTAACCAATCAAATATTTGTTTTCCCCTCTATTTTTTAGATTTGAAATTTAAGAAAGGCATCTATATTATGACTACTACAATTTTTAGTACATGATTGACGGCCTTAAAATGACATTAGGATGTGTTTTGTTATACTGTTGGATTGTTGTTTTATTGGTATAGTCCAAAACATCTTCAGTTATCATATGATGGTAACAAATCTGACTCAAAAGTTGCATGTACAGTCATTTAAATAACTTGAAAACACAGATGAGTGCAAAATAAATGAATTAACTGCGTCAATGAATATACATCATAAAATTTCAATATTCTTCTATGATGAATTGGTGCAAAATTTTACTATAAAACAACTGGTACTTAAACATACCTATAAACTCTTTGGATATTCTTAAAAATGTGGCAATGAAATGTTATACCGTGAATTAATGAATTTTCGTTGGTACTATTTTTTATTGATTAAATCAAATCTGAATTTTGGATGGATATTTGATTACTTAGTTTTGGCAGTCTTCATATACTTATATATTAACATACATAATAATTAAATTAACATTTAAATTTGTGGTTCCCCTGTAACCACGAAATCCCCTGTAACCACGAAATCCACAATAAAATGGCATCCAAGGAAAAATAATAAATCCACAGTACATCAAACAGACACATCAAAAAATATAAATAACAACCTAATATCTTAATCAACAGAGATTCAATTTTTTTGCTGAAATGACATTTACAATTTTCATATAAGTTACCATGACAATATTTTACTTAAGACAAACATTTATTTGCAATTATCTTTCTTAAGAACACATTACTGTTAACTCTTAATTTAAAAAGAGCAGGCATAAAAATTGTGAGAAGAAAACTTTCCTTTAAAATATAAATTATATTGAAATAGAATTTTATATCAATTATAAAGGGTGTCCTTTGTCATAAACTGTAAATCAATTATAATGGTAGTCCTTTGTCATAAATTGTGTAATGGTTATTCTATGAAAGGATAAATATTTCCTTAAATTCAGTATTACTAAACTCTGTTAAAAAAAATCAAATATTTTTTCACTTTTTTCCTGCTAACATGCAGGAGTTTGTATTGATTACTATCCCCTCCTGTCCCTTAATTAAAATAAATATAAAATTGAACATTTTTTGTCAATTATGTAGAAGAATTTCTTCTTCAGAACATTTTTTAAATAATCATAAACTGTCTTTCATTGTTAAGTTTACATAAAAAGGAAAATAGGAAATCTTTAAAGTGTATTTTTCATGCAGTATAATATATCAACAACCCAATAGCCCATATAATATTAACTCGATAAAAAAGTGTTTGCTGTGCTTTTCCTTAATTGTCTTCAATCTTTAGATGTTCTATTTTGACCAGACCTCGTTTTGTACCTGCTCTAAATTTGGCTAAATCTTTTCTTGTAATCATCCCTAAAGGCTGGAAATAAAATGAAATAATTGTTAACTTGATTTTTACAAGGGTGCACATACGACAATCATTTAAATGTCTTGCTAGCTTTACTGATAATGATTGAAATTGAAGTCTTATGTTTTAAAAATCAATATCAATGAAAACTTTTCATTTTCATATTATACTAGAAGTTTATGACGTGTTGGTATTAGCATCACTTAAAAATTTATTTAAATACTTGTTTCAAATGTTTTTTTTGTCAAGTTCAAAGAGATCAAAGTAATGACAACATCTAGTATTCATGTGTCTTATCCTCAAAGTGATGTAGTAATATAATTTTCCAACCTATATAATTATACTCACTGTTAATTTATCATCTGTTACAATTAAATGTCTTAATCCAAGACCTCTGAATACATTGAATACTTTTGGCAGAGAAAATGTCTGGAAAGTAAAAGTCAATATCAATCACAGTTTCTTCATGTTTTTGTTAGATAAAATCGAAAATTAGTCATAGCATCAAAATATCACATCATTTGATCGACAAAATATAAAGTTATTAATGTTAATTTAAAATATTTTTTTTTAATACTTTATTTATTTATAAGTATGATTTAGTGGATATTATTAGTTACATAGTGTGCTAGTGACCTAATACAATATATATGGGGTCAGGATAATCCATATGAGGTGAGAGCGAAGCTCAAATCCCCATATGGAATTTACTGTTCCCATAAATACCGTATTACATCACTAGCACACTACGTAAAGAATTTATCTTACCGACTATCTTAACATGTGAAATTTAGACTAGTGACCTATCAAAATGAGCAAGTCTTCGATACTGTTAGCATTAAGAAACTAGCTACTTTCACTGATCCTACAAAAACAGATGCCAACAATAACAACTTGTTAGATTTAAATGCGTTTTATTGAATTTATTTCAATCTTAATCATCAATTTCTTCCATTTGTTGAAACCTCTCAAGATTTTTTTCTCAGTACCATTTTGTTTTTTATAAAGGGACGTAACACCACTACTAACTGTGTATGAAATAAGCCCTGCCTCCCTTTTACCTAATATGGAATATAAAGGGACATAACACAACTACTAACCGTGTATGAAATAAGCCCGGCCTCCCTATTAACCTAATATCAAATATACACGGTATCCACGAGGACACTTTTAACCAATCATATTCCTAGAAATGTATAGGAGGTAAGATAAATGGGATATAATATGGGGTATACATAAATAAGACAGTCACCCAATAACAAAACTAATCAAAATAAATGTAGAGCGTAACATGCAGGCTGCAACAATAGGCAGTAAAACTGATTTTTTCTATTTTACCTTTTCAATGGTGTGAGGTGTTGGATTATAAAATGGTCTGAGATCTATCATGTAATCTCTCTCTTCTTCTGAAATGGCTATATCCTAAATAAAATATTTAAAAATGTATTAGTTGTATAATACAACATTCATAGAATTGCACAAGAATAATTTGCTATGGGTTATTATTTATATAATATTAATTTCAAAATAAATTCAACTATAAACCAGTTGTTACAAGTTGTATATATCTAGAAAGCAAAAAACATGCACTCTCATTTATGCATTAAAGTTCTGTCCAGGAATTCATGGAGATATTTTGAATCGTCTCTTTATAAACATACAAAATCCAACATATGGTTAAACAGAGCAAAGAAGAATTAATCCATATTTAAAGATTCTAGATATTTTTATTTGATAAATTGTTACACAGAAACCCTTTAACAGTACAGTTTTTAAAGAAAAATTACATACACTGAAATATGTGATATACAAACTGATATGGTTTTATAAACTTACCTTTATTTTCAAATACAGTGGATAAAAATTTCTGAAATCTGCTATGGTTATATTTTTTGGTTGTGGAAGACCTTCTGGAGCAAAAATCTGCAAAATATGTTGTCAGATAATACTTACCGATAAAAAAAGACCTTGGCTCATACATGTGTTACTTATCATTACTTAATAAATGATGCTGACATCGGAATACAGTCGACTCTCGTTATGTCGAAGTCAGCCGGACCAGAGAAATATTTCGAGATACACGTAGTTCGACTCAAACGAACACCGGAAGTTCGACAATCTAAGGGACACAACTCTTGCTTAGCTTGGTAAAGCTAAAATAAATACGGGTGAATATGACAAGGGGATCGATATTCTAGTATCAGATCGATGTATTTGTATGGCACAGTCTTTTATTATTATAATGACTGTTATTTTTACTTATTCAATTGTTTCAATTAAAAAAAAAATCCTATGGCTTTTCCAAGAGAGTAATTTCCAATCGACAGTTTCGTAATTCAGGTCGCTAATAGCTGACAAAATTGTTTATTCTCGGATACAAGAGATTTAAGAAAATTTTGATTTCTATTCATTTTGTTTTATCTCACTCTTTCTTTTCAAAAGAACATATAATAAGATTAAAGACGCCGTTTGAGTAGTTTTTAGGTGATCATCCACGGAAGCCATAATCCTCACTTTATACACACCCAAGCTCATTAGTGTAAATCACAAATTAATTGTTTTGTAAACAATTAAAATACTTTTTCATGAACATTAACAATTTATCACTAATTATTTATAAAAATTCTACAAAAGATAATCTTAGGAAAACACTCATGGAAATAGCATGTCATAAATCAATATAGTGGTCAGTGACCGGAAATTTAATTACACGTGTATTGTCAGATTAACTCTTCAATCCATTTAAATCCCGGAGGTCATGTTTTGACATATGTGTATTAGTTCGAGATAAAAAATGATTTTTGAATGCTTTTGTTAACCTTGGGACTGTAAATTTAGTTCGACTCAACCAAATTTCGACTCATCCAATATCGACTCATCAGGAGTCGAATTACATACTTTTGTATGGAATAAAGTTCGGGACCACGTGAAAACTTCGACTCATCCGAAATTTCGAGTCAACCGAGTTCGAGACAACGAGAGTTAACTGTATATAATCCTGAATAGAGACCTATTCCAGAAGCTTACCCCTACCTCGAAATTCAGTAACTATTCCATCAGTTTATTCCTATTAGCTTTCATTTGTAGAAGTAACCCTAAGAAACATGGGCATCCCTAATCTTCTCCAGTCATGCAGAAAACTTAGGCTGTAGAGTCCTTTTGACAGTGTTAAATATATATATTAAATATGAAGCTAAGTCTGGTAGAAATGGAAACATTAAATTTTGTGCCCAATATAGGGGTAGATTCTTGTTCTCTGTAAGTACTAGAAACTTAACAACAACTCTCTGAGGGTTCCATAAGTAGCATGCAGCAAGGCAAAAGATTTGTCTCTATCTAACACTTCTTCATTTTCAAGTGGCAGTCTAAATTTCTGAGCTTCATACTGTTCAACCAACTCTGCAGAACTTACCTATTGTATTGATTTGTAATTTGTTCTACTCCTTATCACTCAAGAAATATTTGCCGCTAGATGTTAGGCAAACAAAAATCAATCAATAATGTGTACAAGTAATAGACAAGTGACAAGATATTCTTATCTGACTTTAACACAGGTGGTTTAATTTAATACCCATATATCTTAGCACTGAAGTATAAACATCAGGATACTTACTTTTTTCTTCAATATAACTATTAACTGTTCCCTTAGTATTAAACCTTTTAACTTTATTCTGCCAGGTTCCTATAAAATAAATGAACTTTTCTTTTAACCATTCGTAGGTTATGAAAGTAAGAATTAGTTTATAATGTCATTTCACAATTATAAAATATAAGTTTATGTAAAAACTTCCTAGTTATGTTCATAAAAAATGTACAGAAGGAGGTATTCAACCCTGCCTACAGATTATTATCACAGAAAAGCATGGTTTTTATTTCAAGTTATCAAAACAATCAACCTGAGATGAACCTGTGACCTATAAACAGTGAGTCAAAGCTAGGAATTGATGTACTCAACTTTACAGGTAGTCAAAGCAAGAACAAAATATGTTATACCATAATTTTGTTTACTGAAAGGAAGCATAAATATAATGATTCTACAACAAACAAATGAGCCACGTCATATAGAAATCGACCTTATGTAAATGAATATAAATACATCTGTTAACTAAATTTCGGGTTAAAAAATTTCTATGAAAATTATGTAACTCTTTGAAAATTGAGTTGACATAAAATCCCTACAAAACAGTCCAAAATTTATCTTTTATTCGTCTTAGAATATTCAAAAATCAATCAGTCTTTTACATGTACATGTTTATGTGCACTTGCATAAGGTTGACTTTTATTCGACGCAGCTCAATTATTACTTACATCTTCTGGCGTTTCTGTTATAGGGAAACCACACATATTTTCTGTCTTTAATATATCTATTATCTGGCCTACTTTTTCTTTCGGTCGAAAACCAATTAATGGTGATGTCATTACTTCACTGAAAAATAAAAGTCATGCATGTCTTTAGGTCCTAATAAAATACATAATGTGTAAGACAAAGGAATATTACGGTAAAACTAAATCCAAACGCTGTGTCAAACCTTCATAACATCTGGTCAATCTGAGATATATACAAAGCTAGAGGCTCGCTCACATGGTTCTAAGTGCATCATTTGGCAGAATTTTGTTTTATGAAATTTTATCGATCGATCTATATAATGAATGAAATTTATATTTGTTCATTTAGCATTAGAATAGAGATAAGCATATTTTATTTGCAGCTTGGCCTATGTAAAATGACGGTTACTGTCATAAATTGAGTTCACCAGCTGATTGTATAATTTTAACATGTATGGGTGTAAGATGAAACAGTGTATTTTAAATGTGTTTGCGCCTAAAGTAGATATACTGTGATTATACTGGTTAAAAGTATATAGGCTGTCATATTAGAATTGTGATTTTTGATATCTCTCTATCTTATAGTTTTCAAGATAAATGGACTCAACTGTTACACATTTACAAACCTTGCTCTGATGTCATCTACCAGTGGTGGGGCTTCAAAGGGTATGATAGGTATACCTAGTACTTCTATATTCATGTCATAGAGACCCTACAATATATGTAAGATTATTACCATCCTTAGATTTTGAAGCTGAAAAGGGCAACCGACTTATCATGCTTATAGTCTAATACAACTTATACTTAGAGTATCAACTGTAATAAAATTACAGAGCAAATAAAATAACTATCACGAATAAGAAACCACACTTCTGGCATTGTAAAATGTAAGATCTATTATGATTTTTTTTTGCTGCTTGTGTCAGAGATAGATTTCAAGATAGATATTGAAATAATCTGATAATTACTGTCATTGCTCAATCTTAAACCTACCTTTAATTCTAAAACTAAATTTTGTGAGAACTGGAAGTCCAAACATTGTGAGCTTCTAATTATAAATAATACTGTAAATTCAGAAATTAATGTGTGGTTTTTATTATTGCGAAAAATGAATTTACAGTACTTTATGTTGTTACGAAATCAATTATATCCTTTTAAAACAAGTATAGCACACTATCATGATTGAAAGTCCAAATAATATAATTCTTTGATATATATACTGTCAAAATACAATCTCTCAACACTTTAAAATCATAACCTGTATCTTATTTTAAACCAAAACAATGCATGTCTCTGTTACTTACTGTCGTGATAAAATCCCCGACCCATTTTGAGATCATAAGTACAATAATGATTGGCAGTCCAAATGATATATCTCCTGTACATTCTACAATTATCACAGTTAAACTAATAGTTGTACGTAGATTTCCTCCAATCTGAGATGCTGCTCCAATTAGGGCATACTTCCCAAAATCTCCTGACTGTACAAATACAAATATTCTAATTAAGAAATATCAATATTTTATGCAAAATGACTTGAATTTCTAAGCGTGTTGGAAAATTCTTTTACCTGTATAGAAAGACTTATAGTATTGACATATGGCAACACCTGAACACTATTTAGCATCAAGTCATTTGACTTTACAGTTCTGAGGCATTATATTTGAAAGCCAATTCTGACTTTGTTACCGTAATTCCTTTAAGTTAATATAAGACAATTATAGGTAAACAATGTGCTGATATTGAAGATAAAATGGACAGATTTTGATAGTTTGTTCTTATGCTGTGTTGTTACACCACTGTCCAAAAGTTGGGGAGGGTTAAGTGCTACAAACATGTATAACTCTCACCACTTTTTTCTATGCTTGTCCCTAATCTTGAGGTGTTTACTCAGTGGGTGTCATTGGAGATCATATTCATTTTTGTGTTTCCTGATGTTTCAATAATGGGGGTGCATTAATGTTTCTCTTGATTTGTTTCACATTTAGTCCAGCTAGACACTTTTATAGCTAACTATATACAGTATGGGTTATTCTTATTGTTGAAGGTCATACAGTGACTTCATGTCCTTTGGTCTCCTGTACATGAATATTTGTCCAATTGGCAATCATACAACATTTCTTTATTACAATATATATATATAGACTACTAAGATGTGAAATGCATTTCAAGATTTAAATTTGAATCTTGCAAAATTATTATTAGTATGGTAAGGTGAAAGTGATCTTCCATGCTGCTAACAAACAATTCCAGAAAATTCAATACAGAAAAATTTCTTTTAGCACAAAATCAAGAAATGCATTGAAACGTACGAACAAAGAGTAAACAGTTATTGTAAAAAGTGTTGTGCTGTCAAAACTTATAAACCATCCAGTGTAAACAAATATCACAACTTAATTTGTGAAACTAAGAATTTATATAAGCACATGAATTGCATCAAACTTTGTCAGTCTACAAATGAAAAAAAAAATATGGAGCATTCAAAGCAGTTTTTAAAAGTATACATTATAACAATAAGATTTCATTTAAAAAAGTTAAGAACTCACGATATTTGTCTTCTTCTATGGCAAATAAAAAGTTAAAGAAAAGTTTGTTATTGTAAGAAAATATAAATAAAGAAGTATGCCTATGATTAACAATTGTTTCTACATACCAATAATGCCTTTTAATAATAATTATGCAATTTGACATGAACTTGATTCATTCCAGATGTAAGAATGACAAAATTTATGTGTTGACACTATACAGACTAGCCATAACAAAAATTATTTTAGGTTGCAACCTTTAGCTTAAAAATAAGTGCTGTGAACTACACTCTTAAGTAATTTGTTGAAAATAACTCTATATAAACTACATTTTAGCAAATTGTGTAATTTTTTTATTTACACCCCCATACTTCCTTAAGTATCAATTATAGAAAAAGTGTACTGCATACTGACTACGAATGCCTAGTTTTTAATATGTTTACAGGTGTAGTTTTAAATATTCCTTTGGAGTCTTAAAATAATAAAAATTTCCCAATTTAAAAAAGGTCATGTACAAACCATGTGAGAATAATTCCCCAAGATACTATGCACAGAAAACTAACAGTGAGGAAATGTAGGGAATCACATCTAGTAAAACAGAGTAAAACAGAGTAAAACAGACAAGGCATATAACTTACTTTATCTTTTGTCTAGAACAATAATAAAATTGTGATCACTGTTGTTGTCATAACCTCTTATGTATACTGTGGATTCATCATTATTCATGGGATACCAATTTTCATAGATTTTGTTGGTATAAGTTAGCCACAAATTTAAATGTACAATTTTCTTAAGTGTTATTTATAGCCTTTGGCAGACCATAAAATCAAATATCAATGTTTCCTTAATCAGCGAAAATTGGTATCAGATAGTTTTGAAAAACAGAAATTTCTTGTCAACACTGAAGTAGTACTACAGTAGATATAAACTACAAAATCACATGACTAATCTATACTTGTCTTCATCCCTGATTACTGTTATTTATCTTATCTGTTAAACAACATCAATTTAAACTTATGATATTTTTAAGACTTTTTTTTATTAAATGTTACATTGCAGTTACAACCAATATCCAGCTTATTCTATACATTATAACATAAGAATAGTTCTAGGACACATCAATAAATCCCTAATTTTCTTTTCTTTAAATTTATCTCTTTTTTTAGAATCAGAATATCATGTCGTAGCAACTTAGTAACAGCATTCATTAAACATACTTAGATCACACTGTCTACGGAATTAGAGCTTACCTCCCAGCCATAAGATGAATGCTTGGAAAACATAAACAGTTATCTAACACATAAAAAACATAATTATTGACAGAGTCACCTGTAACAGGACATGGCTGTCATAATAACCAAAATACAAAATTAACTCAGGGACAAAAATTCAGTGTTGACATTTACCTTAGTTTAATTAAAATGTTCTTTCTCTTTATACTCAAATTTTCAGAAGATAACAATTTATACAATTCATCTAATTTTCCATATATAATAACAAAGGCAATTTGTTTACTAAAATGTCTTCTGCTGAATGACATACAACTTGGTATAGTACTTATATTTCCTACAAATCCATTTTACCGATCTACTCAAAAGATATACTTTTCAATTGCAAGTAAATGTGCCACATGAAAATCATGTGAAAATTGTGCACATATCATGCTTATTTTTTCGCATGATTCACACATGACTTGGCACACATTAGCTTTCATGCGTGTATCATGCTTGGCACTTTTACCTGTATAAGAACTGTTAAATTAGCTATAAACAATATTCCTATTATCTTTAGCTCAAGGAAGAAATTAAATAACAAGAATACTAATACAAATTTTTAAAGTAAAATAATACAATTCTGTTACCATTTGCAAGTTATGTATATTTACCAAATGAGTTAATCCAGGGAGCATATCAACTACACCCATACCAACTAGTCTCCCCCATGCAGCACCTGTTGCTAAGGAAGGAATGAAAACACCACTAGATACACTTAGACCATAGGTCCAAACACTCAGGAAATATAAAACCACAGTGAATACTGCTAAACTGGCCGGACTGTGGGACTCTGAAATGTAAATATAAGAAATGCAAAACAAGAATGTGTCCACAGTACACGGATGCCCCACTATCACTAGCCATTTCTATGTTCAGTGGACCGTGAAATTGGTATAAAAAAAAACTAATTTGGCATTGAATTAAAATGATCATATCATAGGGAACATGTGTAATAAGTTTCAAATTGATTGGAATTCAACTTCATCAAAAACTACCTTGACCAAAAACTTTAACCAAAAACTTTGACCTGAAACTTGCACTTTCATTGGACCGTGAAATTGGGGTCAAAAATATAATTTGGCATTAAAATTAGAAAGATCATATCAAAGGGAACATGTGTACTAAGTTTGAAGTTAATTGGACTTCAACTTCATCAAAAACTACCTTGACCAAAAACTTTAACCTGCAGCGGGACAGACTGACAGACGAACGAACAGATGGAGGAACGAACTAGCGGACGATCAAACCAACGGACGGACGCACAGACCAGAAACCATAATGCCCCTCTACTATCATAGGTGGGGCATAAAAATACAATCATGGGAATGTATTCTCTCTTTAGTGGAAATTAACCAATCTTATGTTGATACCAAGACTTCATATTCAACAATGTTTCATCATCAATCATACTTCAAAATTTGTAAGTCCTGTGTGGACAAGGCGCGTTTTTGGCGTATTGAATTTTAACCTGATGCTTTTTGTTATCTATTAATCATGTTTTTCTTTGTCTAATATGTTCTCCTATTTATTTGTATTGTAGTCCTGTAATATTATGTTGTCATTTCAATGTTATATTTAACTTTGCCATTAAAGTGCGAGGTTTGGCATTCCACAAAACCAGGTTCAACCCACCACTTTTATTCCCCTTTAAAAGTGTCCTGTACCAAGTCAGGAAGATGGCCATTGTTATATTATTGTTCGTTTCTGTGTGTGTTGCATTTTAACGTTGAGTCGTTTGTGTTTTCTCTTATTTTTGAGATATT